>NW_004797520.1:445093-481464 GCF_000002075.1 Aplysia californica | reverse complement strand
TGAGAGAGAGAGAGAGAGAGAGAGAGAGAGAGAGAGAGAGAGAGAGAGAGAGAGAGACAGAGAGAATATGGTTTTGGAGGGGGAGGTGGGGTGGACGTAGAGAATGATCCAATGGAGAAATGAGAACATTTAATGTTGCTTCTAAGTTCATGATGCATAATGTTTACAGTTGAATTTTAGAATGATTTTCCTCTTTTCAAGACTTTTTGGGTTCCCCATTCCGCTGGAGTCAACAATTAAAAATCCCCAGTTTAAATATTATTCTTCGAACTGCGGTTTACCATGTTTTGCCACGCGAAGGTTATGACTCCGCGAAGTAAATTTGTGTGGCTTTTTTTTTCTTGTAGCCTAGCTCAGAGACCCCTATCGTTAGATGTCAAAGGGAGGTGCAATTTTCTGTCAAGGGCAAGGTGGATGGCTTCTGTTGTTGATGCTTTTTATATCTTATTCTTTTAGTGGGGATATTTGACGCCATCCATCCCAGTTTTGCATGGTCTGCCTTGTATTCCTGGCTAGCGTTTGTTTAGCCATACTGTGTTTTGCCACACCAAGGTTATCTTGATTCCGCGAAGTAAATGGGTGTGCTCAGGGGCTATATTTAGAACAAGACGGACCGAGACTTGTCCATGCAAACGGAGTGATAAAAGGAAGGTGCCGGTTGTTATTGTTGGATTGTTTGTTGGATCAAAACCGTGGGAGACAACCAGGTCGACAGAGAGCGGTCTGCAGTTTGCAGGGTTCGATCAGGTATGTCTGTGCAATTATTTCCTCACACCTACCACGAAGACCTCTAGATCTAGAAAAAATCTAGTGCTTAGCTAGAGTCTAATGAATGAAGTTGCATAGAGGCCAAAATAGTGCGGAATAGATAATTTGAAAATGTTGTAGTAATACTCCTCGATCTAGAAAATGGTTTCAGACCAACCCTCAGCCCTCACCGCCTTCCCTCGGAGGGTAGATTGAGGCAAGACCAGACCCTGACCAGACCATGGATGCATCCTGTAGAGTGCACTATAAAGTTTGATCTGCTCATGTCATGGAGACCAGAAGAAGCGTTTTAAAGCCAGCCTCAAAGCTTCCATGAAAGCACCTCAATGAAGGCCTCCAGTATCAACCACACAACATGGGAGCAGACTGCACAGGACAAAGTTTGGTGACAATTAAGCAGTTGTACGAAAGCGCTCCAAGGTTTGCGAAAACAACCGAATTGCTACAAGTAACTGAGTAGCGCAGGTTCGCCAGGAAGACTCATAGATTTCCAACTGCTGCCACCTCCCCATGTCTGCATTGCGATAGAGAACTTTTCGAGTGCAGACTGGCCTGACCAGTATCTGGTGCACTCACCCCTGACTATAGGGTGACTATAACATAGTCTTTGTCGCTTCAATGGAGGAACAACAATTAAACATGCAAATAGGCCTATATGGGCCTACCCAGTGCACATCGCAGAAAGTTTAATCAAATCTTCATTTGAAATATTTGAAGGCAGCCAGGTTAATTATATTTTCCTTCATGGCAGGGCAATAATCCAGTGTTAGAATCTTAATCTTCATAGTATTGGTATACCTCTAATGACCTGGCTGTTGATAACTCTATTGCATACTATAATAACTATATATACAGATACTGTAACTTATGAATGACCTACTTAGCTGTTGTGGAGGTTGTACTCTAGTGTAAGTATGTTGGTTATGTAATCGTATCTCAACTGACTTCTTACAAGTCGTAAGCCTTTTCTCTCTCCTTTGTTGTAGCAAGATTAAGTTGAAATATTGGCACTTTAATTAGCATTATCATTTTCATCATAATAAAGACGAAAGGATTCATGAAGCTGCGATGCATGTATTCTTCAGCAAAAATTCAGGAAAAGAAGATTAAAGATTTGATATGTGAGGTCGACACCGTTGCAGTACAGGCAAGCAGATATTTATAACAACTGAGGAAAACAAATCAAAATTCCACAATAATGCAGCGTCTAGTCATGAGACCTGCTGACCTCTGAGAGTTAACTTCAGAAAATGGAGCCACAAAATCTCTGTTGTGAGTAAACTGAAAGTGCAGCTTCGTAAGGGCCCTTGAAATATCTAAAAAGGCTTATAATTTTGGTATATGTGTAGAAGTGTCAGAAGACAGTTAAAAACATGACATTTCAGTTATAATAATTACTTACAATGTTTGTTTTTTTAATGTAACATACAAACTAATAAGTAAAAAAACTGTATTGCACAAAAATGAAAATTTCCCTGCTTCTTTGCTTTGCACACTTCAAAGTCTTTTTTTTCTACAGAACGATTCTGTCATTTGAAATTGAAATTGGTGCCGCTACATTCTGCTAAAAATGCCACCCAAAAGGAAAGCTGCTGGAAAGGCTGCTGCCACCAAGGCAAAAAAAGCGAAGCAAGCCGCGGAGGAAGTAAAAGTTGAAGAGGAGGCGGCACCTGAAACCATGAAGGACAAGATTGCAAAACTGAAAGCTGCAGACAAGGGGAAACCCAAGAAGCACAAACCAGACACCTTTTGTCATTTGTCTAGCTCTTCTGAGGTAAGTAAATCTTGTAGGAACTGTCGTCCAGTTGAGAAAAGTCTGAGTATTATTTGATAGACTTTGAGACTTATTCTTGACAAAACTGTTGGGTATCATATTCTGTATGAATTCTGTGTTTGCTTTCTCAAAATTGCTTTGGGTCATTTCATCTCAGTTTCTTTTGCTGTCTGTGTCGACATTTTGTGACTCATGTAGTATCGCTCAAGAATAGTGACATGAATTTCTTAAAAGTGTTTTTATAATTTTATGATGATTTCTGTTGTTTGTTCACTATGTAGATTCTTGTTTTGATGCTCACAGGTACATGAAGACTTTGACGCAATGTTGAACCAGACCAATATTGGCCACAACAACAACAAGTACTACGTTATACAAGTGTTGAACTGCGGAAAGTCTTACTATGCTTGGAACAGATGGGGCCGAGTGGTGAGTGCATGCATAGAATACACATTTTTACCATCTTTACAGCAAAATGATGAGTAGTTTGTACTATCTTTCCGTAATTTATTTTTTATTTGCGAGTTATTTTTCAGAATGAAAAGAATTAATTTCCTCGACATTTAAGTTTTCAATGAACAAAATTTTATTTTTAGAAATAATAATGGTTTTTAATTTTTAATCATAAAATGATGAGAACTATGTTTTTTGTTAGTATACTCATTATGTTTGTGGAATTTGTGTGTATGCAATGGTATGTTTTCACTTTGTGGACTCATGTATTTATTAAGTTACTAAAACTTATTAGGTCTCAATCAGATTGTCATGGAAAATAAAGGGGGAAGGAGAATGAAAGTATCTACATCAAGTCTTTTATTGGTAAAGGTGTGTGGGATAAAAACTGGGATGTTTTTTGACTATGGAAAACACACAATAGCTAAATACATATCGAACTATGAGTAGGCCTATTTATTATAATAAAAAATGTGGAAAACGTTAAAGATGCAATGTTTGCAGTATTCCCATTTTCTTTGTGTGCAAGTGTCCTTCTCCACTCACATCACTTGCCCTCTGTCTCCACAATCACTGTGTTTAAAATTTTAATACACTTCTATTCCCATGAATTCAGGGAGAGACCGGACAAAATGCTCTCAAGGGTCCATTTAGCTCTCCAGAACCAGCTATCAAGGACTTTGAGAAAAAGTTCAGAGACAAAACAGGCAATGCATGGAGTGCTAGAGACAACTTTACTCCTAAACCTAAGAAATATACTCTGCTGGAGATGGCTGGAGAGGAAGACGATGGTGAAGACGTGGTGGACATGGTGAGTTTCTCGGAAATCTGTATACAGTGGAGTCTGCTTACACCGACATCTTCAGGACTGCCGGGTTTTCTACGTTTTAGCCAGGCTTTCAGTAAGGGAGGTTGCTGAAATAGAAGGAATAGATTGGGGATTTTTATTTTCTTTCAGATAACCCCTGTTTTTGGATCAACTGTGTTCAGATCAAGTGGACTCCACTGTAGTTTTTCAATATTTCTACTGTTTCACAGTATTTTAAAAGTTTTTCTACTGTTTGACTATGAAGGCAAACAGATGCAGCCATGTCATTATACGTGGTAATGGTTCTGATGATTTGAGTTGTGGATGTGTGCTCTCTTTATCCTGGCAAGTCTATGGTGCAGCAGTTCGTGGCTTCGCCTTTGCAAGCAGAAGACGTGAATTCGATTTTCATGTGGAGAGGGTTTTTTTTCTTGTTTTTTTTAAAAAATCAAGTATCTTCATATATATCTACTATAATATTGTAAAGTTATCACCATGAAGTCTTGTACAAAAGACACTCTTAACTTATTTTGTGAATGAGGGTGTTGGAATTTACTTTTGCCTAAAAATCTTGGTGGTATTAAAATTTAAGCAAATTTCCAATACAATAATGCTGTAAGATAGAATCTTTTTGAAGTAGATCAAAGTAAGGTTTACGGTTTGAAAAAAGATACATAGTATTGTATTTTCATACATATTAGAATACAACTCTATACAAATTTCTTGAAAAATCTTGCCTCTTCTTTTTTTGTACAATACGTCTGAGTATTTTAGATTTTCTTTTACTTTTCTTTTAATACTATGAATCAACAGGGTCCGTCCGACAGTGGTGTCCCTAAGAAAGTTTTACCAAGCAAGCTGAACAAGGAAACTCAGGCGCTAATGAAACTCATTTTTGACAATGACATGTTCCGCGACGCCTTGAAGAAATTTGACATAGATGTCAAGAAGATGCCTCTTGGAAAACTCAGCAAGACTCAGATCGCCAAAGGTCAGTAGATTGTGTTCTTTCCCATGTTCTCTATCTTTTTTTAAATTATTCCAGAAGTTTTCAAAATTTTGACATAATAGCGCATGCAAGGTAGGCTGCTTTGACCGTGTCTACCAAGAACAATAGGGACTGAGAGGGACTCCCCACACTGGAATTTAACTCATGCCTTCTGTGTGCGACACGAAAGGACCTAACCATTATACTACAGGTGCCTGTCTACCTGTGTGTCTCACATTCCATGCTGAAATACATCCGTTTAGTGATCATAACCATCCAGGTTTACAAAACATGCTACCTATTGCAGTGGATTTGGAGAACGGTCACCCCCCGGGGCGGTGCCACTGACTGTAGTGTCTTTAGGCCATTCCCAAAGGGAGGGACATTTCTTGTTCAAGCACAATAGAATTGTTAATGGGCTGATTCATGTCACGCTCATAACTGTGCCTGATCTGCAACAGGGAACTGCTGCTTTTTCTTTCGTAATCCTTGCTATTGTCATTTTCCTCTACTTCTTTTGTATGTTTGTCACTCTCGTGACCTGCTTTTTCCAGGGTGCCTTGATGGTCGAAGCAGACTTTGTGCTGTTGAAGCTAGAGAGGTGAGCAGAGTAAGTCTGATTCCCTGTAAGGACTTCTCTGTTGACACCCACACCTTGGCGCTCATATGACCTTATGCAGTTGCGAGCGCCGTAAAACCCCCTGCAAAAAAAAAAGGTGAAGGGTTGAGACCTTGTAAGCCTTCTTCTGATCAGTTCTGTCAACTTTATGGCATACCCTTGCAGCGTTCTTTGTGACTTGATTGGCACGTAGATACACTCCCAGTTGTGAATTTCTCCCACCCAACCAATCCCTCCCCTTCCTTCACTTCAACATGATAATTCTGAGTCGTATACTGTATGCTGTTAGCCCAGTGTTGTTATTCATTCGATGGTTGACAGGCACTATTTTATCTAATATTTGTAGACTGACCTCTTTTCAAAGTTAAAATTCCTTTAGAAATTCAGAGAAATAATGTTGGTGCCTATGAGTACAAAAGCTTTGGAAATCTTGTTTATGAGAAAGAAAAAGTAAATGATTGTTATTGTGTGTGTAACAAATACAGGAACAAGGCACCGTACAGTTCTTTTATTTGAGAGAGTTACACATTGAAGAAGACTGTTGAGGAATTGAGATTTGAAGATGGAATTAATTTCCTTTTTTTTTAAATTTCAGGGTTTGAAGCTTTAGAAGAGATAGAAGAAGCTATCAACTCGAACAAACCAAAGAACTCGCTGAATGCGCTCTCCTCAAAGTTCTACACCGCCATCCCTCATGATTTCGGCAGAAGGGTGCCGCCAGCCATTTCAACTGCTGAAGAGGTCCAGAAGAAATATGATATGTTAGCTGTAAGTAACTTTTTCCTACTCTGAAGCCCCTGTTACCTTGTCTGTCTGGCAAACATGCCCATAATCACAATAAAATTTTCCACCATTGTAACTATGCATTTATCTTCATTTAGAAGTTGTGCATAATTTGTTCTTGAGATTGGGTAAAAATGCATATGGACACAACAGTAGGCATTTAGTGCAGGGGAAAAAACAAGACAGGTTGACAGAAACTGCAGGGGGGAGGAAAAGAAGTAGGACCTACCAGTGCCACCCTTTCAGCCACCTGCTAATGTTTCCTTCTATTTCCCAGGTCCTTGGAGACATTGAGATGGCTCAGAGCATTCAGAAAGACAAGGAGAAAGCAGAGAAGGAGTCGGTAAGTGGCTGCTCTTGTGCTTGCTGTTGTGATGGGCAAGGGAGAACAGGATAGTCGCTCTGGATTATGCCTGGGGAAGCTTTAGTTTTGTTAATTACAAATTTGAAATTGTATTCAATGACACTGCCAGTATATATTCTATCTGCTGTTATTGCCGTCTGTAACTAGCTCTGTGGAAGACTAGTTCATTAAATATGAGGGGGTGAGTTGCAAAACCCGCTAAGCGACATTTTGGAAAAATTTCAAGATTTTTTGCTTATAAATGCACATTGTTACCGGCTATCAGATGCACAAAGTGTTTTCGGCCAAAACCCAACATATACTTCATAAGAGCCATCCAAAAATTCTCTTTTTACGCATGTTTGTGCGTATAGCAGCATTTATAAAAAGCTGATTTTCTCAAAAGTGCTAAAATGGATGTACCGGGTTTTGCATCTCAGCCCCTCATATATAACAATAAACACAGCTGTAAGATAAACCTATACTCCCATTTCCTCTACTATTTTCTTTATGTGCAGGCAATTATATCAGTTCCAGACAGGGTGAATAGAATACTAGAGGGGAAACGAAGGTGAACTTATTTCCTGGAAAATGTAAAATTGGAGGGGCTATCGAGTGTTAATTTGCCATGTACATGTCTTTTTTTTCTGTCTTGCTTTACAGAAGGAAGACACGGTCCCCCATCCCTTGGATACCAACTATGGATTGCTGAATTGTACTCTGGATCATGTGGATAAATCTTCAAAACAATACAAGGTTTGCTTTTTGTTTTTTTAGTTTAAAAAGTTCTGAAGACTCTATAGGATTATTTCTCAATGTAATTATTGTTTCATTGATAAACAAAGTTCCTTTTTGAGGTTTTGCTATGAATATTATTTTCGAAAGTGACAAAATTAGGGGAGGGGGGTGGGGATGGAAGGCTGTCAAGAAGTCAAGAAGGTCGTCGGGGAAAAGGATAAAAGTGCGCAAAATACAGGAGGCAATTTCAATTGCCATTTGAGGGGAATGAAAAATGCAAGCCATGTCAAGTCAAGCCAAATAAGACAAGTTGCATTGGACAGTCTAATAGATAATGAAGATAGAAGTGGCGCATGATAAATATAATGTTCTACGTGAATATTTACTGCTCCTTTTATTGTATCATAAAGATGTAAATTCATGTTTTTCAGCTTTTGGAAAAGTACTTCCTGGCCACAGAGGGCTCCAGCTGGAGGAAAATGAAACTTAAAGAAATCTGGGAAGTTGACCGTGCCTCTGAGGTTTGTACTCCTTACCATATGGGAAGATACAAAGTACCATATGGGAAGATACAAAGTACCATGTGGGAAGATACAAAGTACCATGTGTGTAGATACAAAGTACCATGTGGGAAGATACAAAGTACCATGTGTGTAGATACAAAGTACCATGTGTGTAGATACAAAGTACCATGTGTGTAGATACAAAGTACCATATGGGAAGATACAAAGTACCATGTGGGAAGATACAAAGTACCATATGGGAAGATACAAAGTACCATGTGTGTAGATACCATGTGGGAAGATACAAAGTACCATATGGGAAGATACAAAGTACCATGTGTGTAGATACCATATGGGAAGATACAAAGTACCATGTGTGTAGATACCATATGGGAAGATACAAAGTACCATGTGTGTAGATACCATATGGGAAGATACAAAGTACCATGTGGGTAGATACCATGTGGGAAGAAAGTATTATTACAAATTGTTTTTCCGTTTTATAACACACATTACTGAACCTGTCGACAAATTTAGCAGTTTTGGTCTGATCCAGAAAGCCAGCATGTCTCTGTTCAAAGATTGTCGAGAAAGTCTTGACGTCTATTCGCTATGAATGATAATACCATGAGAATTTTTAAAATTAAGTGTCACTCTCCGAGCGTGCGTGAGAGGGATATTGCAAGGGCTTTCTGTTATTTTGAACAATACAAAGACTGTAAACAATACAGAAATTGAATTTTTTTCTCTGAATTCATTTTGTTTCATTGGGAGTAAGTGATATTTATTTTTATTATTCCATGTTTTTGATTGATGAAACACTGTTCATTGCTTTTTAGCAGATTTTAGTATCAGTTATTGTCACCTATTTTAAAATGTATGTCTATAATATAAGTACAAAACTTGGAAAACTGTTGAACAAATTCTGTCTGATGTCTTCTAGTCATTATATCCTGATGTAAATCAAACAGGGACCAAGATTCGCGGCCAACAACAAGATCGACTACAGGAAGCTGTTGTGGCATGGGACCAATGTTGCCGTGGTTACCGCCATCTTGAAAACTGGACTCCGCATCATGCCTCACAGCGGAGGGAGAGTGGGACGAGGCATTTACTTTGCCTCAGAGAATAACAAGTCCGCTGGTTATGGTGAGTATTGCCAAAGATGGTGTTTAAAAAGATAGTTCACTCCTCTCTTTGGCCAATTAAAAAAGTGTCCTCAAAATTCGGTGGCGTCCTCTTCGAAAAAGAGAGGACTTTGCGAAAAGAGTAACCCTGCTTCTGTGAAAAACAATAAAAGGGAAACAAGCAAACTGTGCTATTCCTATTCTTCTTCTGGAGAAATGAAGGAGAGCTTCAAAACAAAGCCAGCAGCGACATTTGAACCAATGCGCGGACTTCCGCTGAAACTTTTTTGGCTGAGTGAACTATCTTGTTATGTATGATCTTTGGTATTACGCTGAAATTTCTCTTCAGCTATCACTGCCTAAAAAATCTGGGGTTCTGACCGGTGCCATAAACTCTGGAACGCTTTTAACAAACCAATAACTTCTACGAAATATTTCCTTGAAATGTTTATTTCTTGTGCAGTAATTTGAGTTATTTGTCAAATCTTCTTCCTGGCAAGTAAATAAGAAATGTCAGCCAAAGTCATTTCTGTCTTTAGATTAATGAGATATTATATATACAGAGAGAGATTTTTTAGCCAGAACACAATGAACTGATTGTGTTTTGCTGTTTTGTAACAGGCTCAGACGCCTGTTTTCTTTAATCAGGGTTGAGCACTATATAAATGCCATATTATAGTATTATTACATGTATTATTATCCTTATTTTCCCCTCGACATCCTAAGGATACCAGAGGAAGGAAAAAGTAAAAATAAATTATCCTTATTTTATTATTCTTATTATCGTTATTATTATCATTAGTATTATTATTAATATTATTTTTTAAAATATTATTATCATCATTATTATTATTATTGTTAAGCTTCTGTCTGTTTGACTGTTTGCGTGGCAGTGAGTTCGGCACAAGGCAAAGGGATCATGTTCCTGAATGAGGTCGCCCTCGGCAGTCAGCACAGGATCACACGCGACGACTCGTCCTTGGTGCAAGCCCCCAGCGGCTATGACAGTGTGCTTGCCTGTGGCCAGCAGGAACCGGGTAAGAAGAGAAAAGTTTTTAGAAACTTTACAACTCTTGCGTTGTTATTTTTAAAATTTGTGTTTGATTTCGTGAATATATTTCTTGGTATTTAGGATTGTCCACGCGATATATTATTTAGTGCCCGTTAACTCTTTCTCTACCTGTTTTTTTTCATATATATATATATATATATATTTAAAAACATCTTTTTCCCTCAAGAAGTTTCAGTATGAATGCTGTTGTGGTATGCTGTGTGTGGGTTTGTGTATATGCATGTGTTTGTGTGTGTGTGTGTGTGTGTGTGTGTGTGTGTGAACATTTGTGTGTTTATGTGTGTGTGTGTGTGTGTGTGTGTGTGTTTGCGTTAAACTGTATTTCTCTGAACTGTTATGAGTATATTCCTTTAACCTTCAAAATTTCCTTAGGAGCAAAAAGTATTCTGATTCTTTTATGCTTAAATTTTAGCGCCCTTTTAAACATTATAGCCTTTTATTTTCCTTTTGCTCTTTAGATGTGGGAAATGATGTCTATAATATTAGATAATACACCTTATATTGATATTAGATCGTTATTAGATAATCCATCTAAAATATATGTATAAAATTGTTTCTTCTTTGTTTTTGTTTTCTCAAGATGAGAAATCTGAAGTGACAATAAAGCTGGATGGGAAAAATGTGGTGGTGCCTCAAGGGAAACCGCAGAAAGTCTCGAAATATTCGTCCAGCAGCTTCTGGCAGTCGGAGTACCTAGTGTACCGAGAGGATCAGTGCCGCATTCGTTACCTGCTGCTCTTTGACATGTGAACTGTCAGCATAGCCTTAGTTCGGTTAGAATTTGCTACCGGTAATTAAATTGGTCTCAACATGAGATTATGACCATGCTCATTTCCCATTTTTTTCCACGAGTGATGAAGTTCAAATTTGAATGTCTGACTGTATCATTAATTGTCATTGTATGATGAAGTTTAAATGTCTGATTGTATCGTTCTTTGTCATTGTCTGTTGTTGCTTAGGCCCACGCTGCGTAATCACTGGCCCCTGTGGTGTTGTGGCTAGGTACTTCGCCGTTGTATGCTGAAGACATGAAATCGTGTGTGTCTCTGTCTGTGTGCTGGGACGTTGTATCTCTCTCAGCCCAGGTTGGCCCTATATATTCTCATTTAACATTGTACTGGAGGTAGTGTGTGTGATATTCTCATATATTTTTTCCATCCTTCGATTGAACAATTTGCGAGATTCTGACAATACAGGCAGCTGTTTGTGTGTTTATGTTATGCAGAATATTAACATTTTATTCCTCTTGAGAATATTTTTTCTGTTAGCTAGTGTTCTGATGAAGGATCTTTTGGTCTTTGTTCAAAGTACAAATGACCTAGAACCTATATTTTGTCTTGTCGATCATCAAAATACTTCAGCAGTGAAATATTTTGGAAATCTCCCCTTCTGTCAGAAAATCAAGTTTTGTTCTTGTTCCTCGCGGAAAGTCTGACTGATTCTGACTTATTCCATCCAGAAAGTCTGACTGATTCTGACTTGTTCCACTCGGAAAGTCTGACTTATTTTGACTTGTTCCACTCAGAAAGTCTGACTTATTTTGACTTGTTCCACTCGGAAAGTCTGACTGACTCATGACTTTAAGGCTTACCTCGAGCCAGTCACTCACTTTTCATCAAAGTCCTAATGCCTTTGGTATCATGGGGACACTAAGAAAGGATAAGGATAACATTTGATCTATGTTTTAATCAGCTTCTAGACTTTTGTGAGTGGTGATAAGAGTTGAAAGAAAATAATTCTAATTTTTGTTTAACACCTGTTTGGGCCCTTTCGAGTGTTTTCTGGAGTGTATTGATGGTTTCTTTTTTATGGGGCAGGGGGTCTTTCATTTTTATTAACTCACAATGCTTTTATATTGGGTTGTGGAAATCTTAGTTGAAAGTAGTAATTTTACTAGCAGTTTACTTTGGCATTATTTATTGATCAGTACTCTGTGCACAGGTTGCGTTGCTGCCCCACCTTCTATGGTTCATTATTTAGTTGTTATTATTCTTGTGCAACTAGTTTATGCTTATCATAGCATTTTCTTATCTGGTACCAATACATGTACTGTGTTCCTTAAGTCAATGTAAATACTGTGATAAAACACTCTTTTTTTAAATTAACGTCCGTGGTGTGCAATGGTTTGACTCTTCGCTGTTGCTTACAGAAGACAAGAGCTCAGTTCCCACTTTGGGAAGTATCGTATGTTTTATAAAGTATCTCCACCTTTGTGCTGGGATATTGTATCCTACTTAGTCTGGGCTGGTCCAGGATGATCTATTATATTGTGGTGATGGGGGCATAGAGCATAACTTTATACAATCATTTACTCTTCTTTGCTCACAATATAATGCAGAAATGTGATACGACTGTAGAGCATTGGTATTATGTAAGATTGTGATAATAATAATAATCATATATAATAACAATGATAGTATTATTTGATCACGCCAACCCTTTCGTGTTCACTTTACCTTGCTGTTAAAAAATACGTACTCTGGAGTTAACTCAGTTGAAAGCAGAAGGAATACCCTTGGGGCTGATGCTGATACTGTGTAGACGTGGCTTTTCTAAAAATAAATCATGGACATCAAGTTGTAGCTTTGCTTTCGTTTCTGATTTGGAAAGTGTCAAAGCTGGTAGATCTATCGACTGTTGGAATTTACGTTCACTTTAACTGAGTGCAAAAGAATACAGGAATATGAGGAGTTGAACAAATGAGCGGCCATTGTTGATGGCAAACCGTGTGAACAGGAAAAGGTTAATATAGCGCGTGTCGATGTTGTGAATGCTCATTTTGCTGTTCAGAAAATTTTACGTGAACAAATTTTTTATACACCTTTTCATCAATAGTGAAATACACGAATAACATTATTAATGCCATTCCCCCCCCCCCCCCCCCCCTCCTTCTTTCTCTCTCTCTCATTCTTCTCCCTCTTTCTTTCTCTCTCATGGACATCACTCACACAGCACCATAACATGAGTACACACACACATGCACACAGACATACACATGTGCACACACACACACACACACACACACATACGTACACACACACATACACACACACACACACACACACACACACACATACACACGCTCAAACTGAGATGGTCGAGCAGTTTTTTTCAAAACCAATGGGCTGCAGTGGTTACAAGATTGCTGTCTGTGTTCGCTCACGTCTTTGTGTGCTCCTATCATTATAAATTACTAACAGCCGTAGTTCTACTTTTTACGTAGTTATACGTAGCTTTTTAAAAGTTTTTAAAAATTCATGTTGCATGCAGACACACAGGTAGACACACAAAGGTGTGTTTCATTTTAATCTGTGATTATTCTATGCGATTGTGATTTTAGTGATACTTCTTTTTATTTCGTGTCATGTTAGTTTTTTAGTATACCGCATATTCTTATGCACTGATTAATGTTTGTGAAAGTTTTAAAAAAAAATAAGTTTATTAAAAAGATATCAGTATAGAACAAAAATTATGCTGTCTTCATTGTTTTGTTTGTGTAAGATGTCAGTAAACAGTTATAGAGTCTATCTACCACAGGACAATGGTGGGTGGTTAGCTGGTGCTCTGGTGTGGTTTGCTCCTTCTTTCCTATCAAACATCTATCGTCCTGATCGCTCCTCCTTCTTTTTTATGTTTGTTACTCTCTTGTAACACCTTTAATCTTCGGCACTTATATGACCTTATTGTGTTGCAAGTGCCGTAAAACTCTTACTAAAAAAAACCCCAGTACAATGGTCTCTTAGCAACAATGCTGAAGCAGTTGCAGTAAGTTGGATACCTACTGTTAAGCTTGTGAAATAACTCGCTGGTCCTCTACTCTTTTGAAAAACAAATTATGGTTCAAGTTTCTTCCAAGAGGGAGAGGTGGTCCCACTGAGGCTCTGTCCGTGCCCTCCTGTGTGAAGTGACACCATTTATTGACCCTTGCAGTACTATGTATTCTGCATTCTCTGAAACCTCAAAGTGTGGAAAATTGTGCATTTTTTTGACGTACCAGTACCAGGTAGGCCTGCAGCCTACGTCTAATAAATACAAATAAGACATTGAACAGGATTAAGCTTTCTGTTAAGTCATTGTGATTTTTTAGTTTCAGTAAGAGCATTACGCCCCTTGCAAATCAGTAAGGTCATATAAGTACTGAAGATTAGAGGTGTTAAAAGAGAGTCACAAACACAGAAAAGAAGGAAGGGAGATAAAGACGATAGATTTTTTATAGGAAAGAAGAAGCAAACCACACCAGAGCACCCGCCAACCACCCTTGTGAGGTTTCGAAGGTCTGACAAATGACCAAAGGGAAAAGAATAACCCATCCTAATCCTGACTATTCAACATATGTTATCAATAACAAGAAGAACAACAAATTCAAATAATAATAGCATTATTACAACAACAATAACATGATGAGAGAGAAAATAATGCTTTATTCAACATACACAGGAGATCTGGACTTCAGGATTCTCACTACAGAGGAGAACAGATACAATGTAATTACAATGGCTGGTCTACAGGGCCACGGGAAGGTCTACTTCTTTGGAGTTTTTTTGTTCAATCAGTCTTACATTTTCCCATCAACTGAACAAAGAAGAAACAGGGATGAATGAAGACTGGAAAGAAGAAAGCTGGGAGACTTCTCAGATTCTCAGCACAGATGATAGTGTAGAGAAACGGGCAGAAAGGGCAGCTGGAAGGTGGAAAAAAGGGGGAATTCAACACACTCTTTGGCACATTGGGAAGAACTGAGGGGGAAAAAAACCCTCTTTATTATGGGGAGGGGTACAATTTCTTCATCGTCACCGTACCGTTCGCCCAACTCTACACCGTAGGCTTGGCCCTATCGGGATTTCCCGATTCTAAATCTAAAGGCTTTTTTCACGAAACAGAAAAAATAATTGAATTGTATAGTTATTCATCAGGAGAATTCTATACCTTATTAGTTTAACATTGCAGGTCTTCTTGTTTATTTTTCTTTCAAAATTAACCAAAAACTAGACAGGCATGAATGACTAAAGTTAGGTGAACTCTGGATACCTTATTTTTGCCATCGAAATAAAACTTTTTTGCGAAGTCAATTCAGAAGCTGGAGCCAAAATCAGCGAACTTTAATTTGTACGGCTGAGCGTAAACCACAGAATTCTGTGGCGTAAACTCAGAATTGTAAACATTGAAAAGTGAAAGGACCAAGTCGAGCCGCTAGCCGCTAGCCTTGCCAAGAAGTTGCTTTCACTTCAGCCTACTCTGTCGTCTCTATGCTATAGTCATAGTGCAGACAGACGAAGCCACCATGTATGTATTTGGTCTTCTTAGTCTTAAAAATACCTTGTCTAATTTAGATCTTGAAATGTAAAATGTCTAGAATCTAGATTCCCATTCATACTTCCGAATATTTCGGAATATGATCAGATCAAGTTCAACTTACATAACTGATGATCTTATTGATTAGGAGGCTAGATTCCACATGATTTTTTAAAGATTGCTTTTGAATTCAATAAATATTTGCTTGTTAATAGGTGGATATTCTGAAGTAAAATAAAAATCTTTACCTGACATTAGTCTAAGCCAAGCCAGAATAGATAAAACGCTTTTGCCGCTCTTCGAAACCAATCAATAGTAATAGGCCTACAGATCTAGAAGAATCTATGCCAAAACTAAAACTGAATCATCAAGTCAGACTAGTCTGAGGAGGGCAGTGGCAATATCAATTTGAATGAGCACCCCTCTGTCTTTTAATATTTAAAGTCTGTTCTCAGTCTCCCAAGTCCTTTCTAGACAGTAAAAAATCAAGACTTTTCTTTCCTCTGCCTCTGTTACTATATAGATCTAGATCTAGATATCTAGTACTATAGTTGGCTTACATTCCTTTTTGTAAAAATAATTTAAGTGTCTTTTGAATCTCAATGTGATCCAAATGTGACCTTTCAGACACTGATATAATGCATCAATTGTAAATTATTATAATCTGCATAAAGACAAGTATTTATATGGTGCCTCTGTGAATGTGAAATTACATTATTTTTATGAAAGAATTTTAATGCCAAGCTTTTTCTATCCTCATGTCCTTCCTGCTTGAAGGCAACATAGTCCACTCAAGTATTGCCCTCCCAGCTTGACGTTTGAGGAGGATGGTTGTAAAGTGAAAGTTGAGGGAAACCTCATGACCATCACCGTCAAAGGCCAACAGGCCTTCAAGAGAGAAATGAATGAAATTAAGAAAACACCGTTTGATATCACACTTCAGGTAAAGTAGTAGTATTGTATTTGTAATTGCATTAATTATGATGATATTAATGATAGTGATGATAATTGATCATGATGATGATGATGTAATTATATTAATGATAGTTGATAATAATATTATATTATAATAATAAAATGATGATGATAATGATAATATAAATAAGACCTGAGAACAAACAGATGAAAGCAACATTTTATATCTATCTGCATTTGCTCTAAACATGATAAACAAAATGGTTTTGGAAACATTTTGGACACATTTGTACTGTTTAATTTGCGAACTTCTAGAACTGAACTCTAAAGAATTCATGTCTCCAGATTTCATAATAAGTGGACTCCATTGTTGGGTAAGAGAAATGGTCTGAAATGCCTCTCCTTGCCCACTGTGCTTCTAAACAAATAAACATAGAAAAACTCACCATTTGTGTCTAAAGTAAGAGATTTTTGCTTTTATTTAGATTATGTCTTTTTTAAAGTGCTACAGTACAGGTGTTTTGATATCTGACTTTGTTTACTTGAGCAGGTTGGCTCTGCAGACTGTCAGGTGAAAGCCCACAAGGAGGTTTTGGCGAATAAAGTGGACTATTTCAAGGCCATGTTTTCAGAGAATTTTGCAGAAAGCTCCCAGTCTGTTGTAGATCTTGGGGAATATGTGGATTTTCAAACTGTATCAAAGCTGATTGAGTTTTTCTACAAGGGAATCATGCATGGTAATGTATATATATAGATCTTTGTATTGCATAATTTTCCATTTGTTCCGCATCGTTTAATTTGTTTTCCAGTGTCTGTGGGGTAACAGTAAAGTTAGGCATTTGTTGTTAAACGCAGAAGACTTTAGTTCACATCATGTATGGAGAGAATTTTTATCGAGTATCTTGGTCTTTCTGATGGGAAGTTGAATCTCTCAGAGCCAGGGTTAGCCATGAAACACAGGGTTGGAGCTAGCTTTCTATATGATCTGAATTTTGTCGAAAGGGGCATAAAAACTCTTATATATATATTAAGATTTTTTTGTAATGTTTTTTTTGTTTGTTGTTGTTTTTTGTGCAGATTGCCTGTTAATGACATAGTTCATAGAGTGGCAAATGTACAAACATGTTCATGTGTTTTGTGAAACTTATTTTTGGTCCGATATACTTCTATTCTACCTTGTTGGTGTGAAGAATCAGTATATTATAGAGGTCTACTGAATGTGGATGGAGGGTGTTATTGTTGGTTCTACTCACTACTCATTGGTCTGTTATTTTAAGTCCGTTGTACTCTCCCTGTGGTTTAATGCAAAAAAATTCTGAAATTATGCAAACTGAGCCCAAAAATGTGAAAATTATGTGATTCTGTTAATTTTAGCAAAAAATGATAAAGGGAAATAATCAGAAATTATGCAAAAAATTATCAAATTTTGCTAAATTATGTGGGGTGCATAAAACCACGGGGACGGGTTGTATTGCCTTTTTCTTTACTAGATGAGTGTTGTGACATCATGATTTTCTAGCTCAGTCAAACAAAGCTGTGCCTTCTTTGGCAAAAAGATGAAATGGAAAGATTTTCATCCTTCAGTATCTGTTGAGAAATTCAGTTCTTTGTGAAATCCCCACATTTTTGCCTTTTATTGGCGTTTTGTTTCAACATACTTTAAGTCATACAATTGGACTTTAGACATGATGCTTTTTTAAAATCTTAAAATGTTTCTTTTTAGTTGCGGCCACTGATGTGCAGAAAATGTTTCAGCTCTCTGACATTTGGAGTATGTCTGGAATCTACGCAATGTGCACAAGGTTTATGGAATGGGAACTGGATGTATCGAACTGCTTAGGTATGTACCGGTATTAACAGGGGGCGATTTGTTTTGCTGAAAATATTAAATCTTTTTAAAAGCCTGTACATACAACAGCATTGAAGCGGTTGACAATTTTTTTTTTTTAAGAGGTTGCTCAGGACAAGTTTGGCAGATGGAACAAAAGACAACTACAGTCTACTTTGCTAAAAGCAGGGAAATGATAGATATATATATAAACCATTATTTCTATCGTTGACAGTACCATGCAGGTCGCGTGTTCCATCCTTCTCATGTGTAGATATCTTTTTGTGTGTAAGGAATACTGGCTGTAGTTTAGAGCTGGTAATGACCACAAGTGATCATTGCTGACCGCTGCAAGCAAAGACTGACATAGAATAGCTTCCAAGGGTACTCTGTTACAGTGAGGATTGAATGGGTGATGTGTGCACAGATGTATAATATACAGACATCTGCATTTTGATGCCTGAGTGCAAGACTGAGACAAATGCCAAATGGTGTAATGGCCTTTGTCAGTCTTGCATACAGCTATCGAGTTATATGTATTCTTTAAATAACCTGTGCTTCTTTCTTTCCAGATTTGCTGAAACTTGCCAAGACTCACAGCTGTGAGAAGCTGGGCCAGGCTTGCTGTCAAGTGATTCGCTTGTACTTCCAGGCTGTGGTGCACACAGAGGCTTTTTTGGAGCTGTCGGCACGAGATCTTGTCGAAGTTCTCCGTGAGGACGGGCTGAGAACAGGTCTGTGACTGGCTATGGCCATTTTGATCGTTTGAGTGGTTTTTTAATTTTCTCTTTTTCTATGGAAAAGGTGTCTGTGAAAACTAGGCTAGCATTCAGTCAGATTATTGGGTTTTTTTCAGTCTTTAATTTCTTTTATACAGTATTGAGATCTACACAGCAAATCATGGTGGGATTCGGTAGACTTCTTTATTAAAGACAAGAACACCGATACGTTCAAGACAATATAATGTGGGTTGTATTGTCAAGCCAAATATTTTTTTTCTCATAATGATTTGAGGAGACTGCTCTGTTAAGTCAAACTCATTTATTTTATTTTCATGTTTATTTGTGAAGACCCTTGTGTAAAACCAAACTCATTTTTTTTTCTCACGTTGATTTGAAAAGACCTCTTTATCAAGCTTAACTCATTTTCTTTCCCTTACCCTATCCTTACATCATGTTTTACTATCGTATTCATATGACGTGGGGAACTCTGTGCCACCACTTTCGAAAGAGGAAATTTACTTGTTAATCCTATCCGTACACTTTGCATAGCAGTCTGTCAAAATGATTTTTTGAGAAATACTGAAAGTCTTGAAAGAGATCTTTGAGCTAGAAGTATTCTAAAATGTGAAGAATACAACCCCCGGGGTACAAAATGACCCCAGGGCGTACGGAGAGAGTTAAGCACCATTTTTGTCAGGGTCCCTGAGTTGGTGATCAAACCCCAAGTTTGACTCTATTATTTTTATTATTAGAGAAAAGTAGAAAGACGTGGAATAATGTCAAGAAGCTAGTCCAAGATAGGGAAAGGTGGAAAATGTTTGTTGGTGGCCTATGCCCTGATCCAGGTTGGGAAAGGCTACATGATGAAGACAATGATGATGATGACGAAATGATGATGATGACAGCAATAAAGACAATAATGATGACGATGATGAGCATCATCATGACAAATAATGACGATGATCATGATAATGATGATGATAATGATGATGGTGATGATGATGATGATGATGATGACAATGATGGTGATGATGATGGTGATGATGATGATGATGATGACAATGATGGTGGTGATGATGACGATGATGATGCTCTTTTACTCCAAGGTCCCCGTGGAGAGGATTTTGTCCTGGAGGCGGTGCTCAAGTGGTACAAGCACGACCGAGACGCCAGGGTGCACGACCTTGAGGAGGTCCTGGGTCATGTGAGTGTGTCGGAGGTCTCCCAGGATTTGAGGAGACAACTCTTGGATGACTCTGATGTAGAGGGCAAACAAGGTTAGAGCTGTCTTGTTTGGTAATGTCGTACCGTAGTATTGAGTTTGAATTTTTGCTGAATTTCTTGGTAACTTTTCTAGAGTGTGTGGTACGTATTAGGAGAAATAAAAGGGTAACAGTCTACTTTTCTAGAGTGAGTGGCTTGTAGTAGTAGAGATTAACTCTTTATCTCCGGCAAGCCGCTGACAGCAGCTTGGGCACATTCCTCTACGACGACTTCGACATCAAATTGCTTTTTGCGGTCTCTTTTACCGGATGTTCATTCATTAGATGAAGAACTATCGAAATAGGTTTGCTAGTTTCGATTTCATGACCCATTTAATAACGTTTTTGTCATTTTTACATTTAGCACCAAAATATTGCCCCGGCATAGTGGGTTCACCCCCCTTGGAGATAAAGAGTTAAAGGGTAAAAGTCTACTTTTCTAGAGTGTGTGGCATGTTTTTGTTTTAGTAGAGATTAAAGGGTAAAAGTAAACGGGAGTATTCTATTCAGAAACTGGCCTACCATGCGCAGGTCACGTCTCCATTGTCACTGGAGCCACATTTGGGTTGCGTGACATCATGAGCAAAAAACGCTTTTTACTTGTTATTTTAAGAATGGGACATCGAAAGTTACTTTCAACAATTAGAATAGGGGTGAGATAGAATTACGTAAAAATGTTTAATTCTTCATGATATCGTTAATCTGTTTGTACCATTAATGATCAAGAATTTGTTTGTTATGATTTTTATTTTAGAGCTTGAGAGACGATTTCAGCAACAGGATACAGAGGTCCCGAGGAAGTGTACACATCACTTCATGATTATTTGTGGATTCTTACAGTCTCGGACAGGGTAGGTGAACGTCTTGTTCCGGTTTTAGAGGAATCGAATATCCAGTTCATATTGCAGATAGTTTGGTCAAATCCCTGTTTCATTCCCAAAGAGGGGATAATAGCATGTTCTTATGCACAGTAGAATTGTAAATGGGCTGATTTATCAATGTCATGCTCATACTGTGCCGGAACAACATAGGGGGAACTGCTGCTTTTTCTTTCCTCATCCTTACTATCGTCATTTTTCCTCTGCTTCTTTTCCAGGGTGCTTTGATAGTCGAATCAGACTTTGTGCTGTTGAAGCTAGAGAGGTGAGCAGAGTAAGCCTGATTCCCCGTATGTGAGAGTTTTCTTTTGTTCTATGAAAAAGATCTCAATTAATTATCTCTGTCAACAGTAACAGTCTCCCAATTATATTTTTATTAGTCTGAAGTTGGGGAAAGTGTTATTCTTTGTCTGAAAAGATTGCTGGGAAATCCTCTCTAATCGTGTCGTAATGTAGTGCAAGTTAATGGAGCAAAAGTGATGGCATCTGATGTTGGTACAAAATGTTGTATACATATGTTGTATATATAATTGTATATATCATGTTTATGATATTGTATTGTATAATATTGTATATATCATGTTTATATCTGTTTTCTATGGCAGGCCTGTCTCTGGTGCACTGTTTTCCTTGAGAGTGATTTCAGACTTTTCAGTTTGGGACTGCTGTTTTCACTGATATTTTATGTGAAAACTGAACTAGCGTTTAATCAGATTATTGGATTATTGTTTTTGTTCCAGTCCAACGTGCCCGCGGACACCAACAGTAGAGAAGTACGACCCAGGAAGTGACACGTTATCCACCGTGTGTAGCTTACCGGAGGCTCCGTCGTACGGCGTCGCGTTAAACCTGATGGGATACGTGACGTTTTTTGCTGTGTACATGACAGTGGAGCCCGACAGGAACGATTGTTCTCACACGACGGTAGTTTACGTTTACAACCATCTGTTCGATAAGTGGGACCGGGACGACAGAGTGTTCACCGAGGCTGCCCGCGATGGAATCACGCGATGCTTGACGCACGGAGGGACTGTGGCTCACTGCACGGTGAACAACGTGATTTATGCGGTCAGGGTGGAAGAATCAATCGCCATTGATGTCAAGTGTCAAGATGGAGATATCTTGTGTGATGTGGTAGGTTCTCTGTCCGTCTTTTCAGTTTCCTATCAAACAGCTATCGTCCTTATCTCTCATTCTCCTTTTTTGTGTTTGTTACTCTCTTGTAATACCTCTACTCTTCGACACGTATATGACCTTATTGTATTGTGTTGCAAGTGCAGTAAGACTCTTACTAAAACTAAACTTTCTGTTTCAGCATTTATATGACCTATTTTTGTATGGCAAGTTCCATGCAACTTGTAGGCTACTAAAACTACGACTTAATTTGTTTCCTCTAAAGAAAGGTCCCCTGCCCTGTATCGATTCACTTCTGTTTCTGTTTCAGCTTTTATATTGACATATTTTTGAGGTGCAAGTTCCATGAAACTTGTACTAAAATTAAAACTAAATTTCTGAGTCCTCCTAAGAAAGGTCCACTGCCCTATATCGATTCACTTATCTTTCTGTTTCAGCATTTATATTTTTATGACATATTTTTGTGTTGTTGCAAGTTCCATGAAGCTTGTACTAAAACTAAAACTAAAACTAAATTTCTGAGTCCTCCAAAGAAAAGCTCTCTTGCCTGTATCGATTCACTTCTCTTTCTGTTTCAGCATTTATATGACGCATTTTTGTGTTGTTGCAAGTTCCATCAAACTTGTACTAAAACTAAAACTTAATTTCTGTTTCCCCTAAAGAAAAGACCCCTGCCCAGCTTGACCACTGTGCTAGACGCCAGCCACTGCGGCCTGAAGGCGGTCGTGCACAAAGGTCAGCTCTTCCTCCTGGGGGGCTTCTCCGGCCCGATGTGGGAACGAGTCTTCTCCGACGCGGTTCTGGCGCTGAGTGAAGACCACACAAGATGGCTGACCAAGTCCAGCATGATCAGCACTAGGTGTGACTTCGCTGTGGTCTCTTTAGGTCAGTGAAGGGCATTTGTTGTCATTTACTAGCTGGAGAATACATAAGTCCTGCCATTGCTGTGATAACTTTGAAACGAAGCTCCTCAAAGACATTTTCCTGTGAAAGAAATGATTTTAAAATCAAATAGTGATAGGGCCTACTTTTTGTCTGATAGTATAAATGTTCATAACACAATCACCATCTTGGCCTACTTTTTCCCCGATGATGTGGATGTTTACAAATTATAGTGTGGTCGATGTTTCCGAAAAAGACAAAAAAAAAAAACACACACCTGTGTCTTCAAGACAAGATTATTATGTCTTCTCACGGGAAAGACAAACTCTGGAATAAGAGACTGTTGAAAATATAAGAAAAAAAGAGGTAATTATGTATGTGGCTAGTGGTTAGTTAATGATATTTTATAACTTTTGTCTCTTCCAAGTGTTGCCGTCATCTTATTTTTTAGGCCTACTTTGTGTACAATAAATTCTTACTTTTTAAAATAAACTGTTAGTTTTGAAATTGTGCTGGTTTCTCTAAAAAAATCCTGTCTTTTGTTTGCAATTGCAGGTGAGGAAATATTTGTCTCTGGTGGGTATGGTGGGGAAAATCCTCGCAGGCGGTTGCAGAAATGTGAACGCTACGATGTCCGGGAGGACAAGTGGTTGATGTTTGCCGAGATGCAGCACTCTCGCTCTCATCACTGTAGTCTGGCCATGGATGGTCTTCTCTACACTATTGGTGGTAAGTGCAGCCTGTTCACTATTGGTGGGGAGCTCTCGTGACCTAGAGGTTAAGGTGTTCGCCTCTCTTTCAAATTCAAAGGTCCCGGGTTCGAATCCGGATAGCGACAGAAACATTTTCTTCTCTAAAATTGACTCCTTTCATTTCCTTTCCTGCTTTCTAGCAATGTTCTGTTTTCTGATTTCATCTCCACTTTCTGCCCTCACCTCCTTTCCCCCCTCCTCTGGGCTTCTGGCTCTTTATCGCTACCTTGATATATCACTCACAATAAACTACATTACTACATGTGTGTGCCCATGAAGCATTTCGTCTGACTCGTTGGGGTATCATTATGAGATATCATAGATTTAGACGGAAAAAGTAACAATGGCCATATCATAAAACTGAACTCCGTTTGTGCTTTGAGAAAATGCTGCTGCTTAGATGTCTTAGAGTCTTACACAATGAAGGAAACTGTTGGGACTTGAGATTTTATTTGCTCAGCGAATAGAGTGATATTTTTTTTTCTCCATCTCTTCTACCGTACAGGAAAATCGTACGTGATGAGTTATCATAGATTTAGACAAAACAACTAACAATGGCCATATTTTAAACTTAATTCCGTTTCTGCGTTGAGGAAATGCTGCTTCTAAGATGTCTCAGTCTTACACAAGAAGGAAACTATTGGGACTTAAGATTTTATTTGTCCGGTGAATAAAGTCTTATATTTTTTTCTACGTCTCTTGTATCGTACAGGAAAATCTCCGTCTCTTCTCCCTTACAGGAAAATCGTATGCGTCTCAGAAACACGCTGACCTGGGCGGCTGGTACCCGGGTGGGGCGAGGATCGTGTCCAACTTTGTGGAAGTCGCAGATCCCACGGTGCCGACAACTGACGGGGACCGGTGGAGACGCGTGGCTTCTCTTTGCAAGTCCAGATGTAATTTCAGCGCTGTGGTCGTGTGAACTTCACAAGTCCAAGTGTTTAGTTTTAGTACAGGTTTTACGGCGCTCGCAGCTGCATAAGGTCATATGAGCGCCAAGAGGTGGATGTCAACAGAGAAGTCCTTACAGGGAATCAGACTTACTCTGTTCACCTCTCTAGCTTCAACAGCACAAAGTCTGCTTCGACCATCAAGGCACCCCGGAAATAGCGGGTCACAAGAGTAAGACAAACATACAAAAAAAGTAGAGGAAAATGATGATAGTAAGGATTAGGAAAGAAAAAGCAGGCATTTCCTGTTGTAGTTTAGGCACAGTTATGAGCATGACATTGTTGGATCTGCCCTTTTACAATTCTACTGTGCATTAGAACGAGAAATGTCCCCCCTTTGGGAATGGCCTAAAGACACTTCAGTGAGTGGCACCGCCGCGGGGGGTAAGTCCAGGTGTAATTTCTGCGCTGTGGTCGTGTGATGAATGCTAGTGTGAAGGAAAGAAGAAAGTTGTAGTGATGAATGCTAGTGTGAAGGAAAGAAGAAAGTTGTAGTGAGGAATGCTTGGATGAAGGAAAGAAGAAAGTTGTAGTGATGAATGCTTGGATGAAGGAAAGAAGAAAGTTGTAGTGATGAATGCTAGTGTGAAGGAAAGAAGAAAGTTGTAGTGTTGAATGCTAGTGTGAAGGAAAGAAGAAAGTTGTAGTGAGGAATGCTTGGATGAAGGAAAGAAGAAAGTTGTTGTGATGAATGCTTGGATGAAGGAAAGAAGAAAGTTGTTGTGATGAATGCTTGGATGAAGGAAAGAAGAAAGTTGTTGTGATGAATGCTAGGATGAAGGAAAGAAAGGAAATGTATGACAAGAGATTTCCAGGTCCCGAATTTTTTCTTCCATGTCATGTGTGTGTATATATATATTATTATATTCCTCGTATTTAAAACGTGTACATAGCAAAATTTGTACATGATGAAAAGGTTTCTATTATATCCCACCGATTCTATTGTTACCAATGGAGTGACATTGCCAGATTGTGATCCATGTGCTGTCTTGCACAGACTCCAATTTCCCACTTTTGGGAGTTTTTGTCGCGACTGTCAACGCTGTTGAAAAAAGCTGCCCCTTGAGCCAAAAAGTATTTGATTTGGACAATGCCTGTATTCCTCAGAGGTTCAGCTTCATGGGTAGTACCTCTGTTGTTGCTGCTGGTATTCAGTTCCTTCAGAGTGATCAAAACCAGAAAAATGGAGTCAGTGCAAGATAGCACGAAGCTTATGTTATTCAGAAAACCTCCATTAGAAAGAGGAAAATTTTTTCCATTTTTGTATAATATATGTATGGAGGTGAAAGTAAACTTTTTCTACAGACTCTGTTTGTTTGTTTTTTGCTCAGTTCATTAAAATTTTAATCATTGAGCTTTCGCTACAGTAGGCTATGTGATGGACGACCAGATAGAGAAAAATGGATCAAAGAACAAGGGCTCAGTTCTCAGGTTGTTGTTCTTGATCCAGGAAGGGCTCGGGATAAACATGCTGACTTATACGATAGCAATGCTTCACTTGCCTACGAAGACTTCTTTGATCCGTGGTCCACTCAGGCCCAACCAGAGGACAACTACTGACGTCTGTGGTGTAGTGGTTCGGTGCTTCGCCATGGCATGCAGGAGACCCCAATTTGATTTCCCAAGGGTGGGGGGGGGGGGGGGGGGGGGGGGGGGAGATTCTTATTATCAAGAATCTAGATCTTTCTGCTGAATGTTGTATCCTTGGCAGCCCAGTGTGGTCCTGACAAGTAGGGTTAAAGCCTGTCTCCCAAATGATCTAAATTGTGTTGATGGAGGTGTAAAAACACCTACGGTACTTTAAAAAAACGATAACTGGTTGGTTTTCTGTTTTCTCCCCTTGTTTTCTGTGACTAAAGACGACAAACTAAACTGGTGGTGAGGGACTCTGATACCTTCACATCTTAGTAAAGATGTGTGCTGATTTGAGGGGGGGGGGGGTTGTTTGTTTTTTTTGTTCAGGTTTGTTTGTTTTCGTTTGTTTTTTGGAGGTTTTTTGTTTGGGTTTTTTTTTGGTTGTGTTTTAAAAGCTTAATTAATTTTTTTTTAGTGGGCTGGGGGGGGGGGGGGTGTTGAGTGGGGTTTTTTTCATTCCAATTTTATTTAATAGATAGGGGCTATTGTGGTCTTAATGCACAGTGTTTGCCTCTCAGTCAAAAGATCCCCGGATCGAAACATGCCGGCGACAGAAAAGTGTATCTCCCTCCAATGTTCCCCTTTGTCTTCCTCCTCACCTGTAGCCTACTCTTGTCATGTTCTGTTACAAGCTTTACTCTTCACCCTTTCACCCCTCCCCCCACCCCTTCCCCCACCCCTTACTCCTGGCTCTTTCTACTACGTGGGGTGTGGGAGAGGTGGAGGAAGACAAAGTGAGTACTGGTACAATGTAATTGAGTTTGTTAAGAAAAGGAACAACTTCACACTTACAAAATGGATTGCTTTTATGTCATGTTGTCTACACTCTCCTTATACTGATGCAAAGCCTATGTCTTCATAGAGTATGAAAGGGGTTAAGACTGGGTTAATTATTCAATATATGTTAATTCGTTATTGTCTCAAAATGAGCAATTAACTGTAGGCTGGGATACTGTAAATCACTCATTGTATGGATCCTGTGCGCACACCCAACGAGCGTTGTTTAATATCGGGCACAAATAATTATATACTGACAACATTTTAAAATACAACACTTGGATAAATAACTGGTTTATCTTAAACGTTCACAATATTTTCTAAAATTGGCACAGATGTTTGGCTACACAACACCCCATCTTCCATGAACCCCTGCTGCTGCTGTTGCACATGCTGTTTGGCATCGGTTCCGCAAATGAGACAGAATATTACGCCGGTCTTATTGGTGGGTACTTTATACTCTCTCATCTCAACAACATCGACTGTGGTTCTTTTCCGTTCAGCCAGCCTTGAAGGAATGCTAGAGTTGCAGTTGAAGCTTCTATTCTAGCAGCTTCTCAGTCACATTCCTGATTCCAGAGGGCCGAAACGAGCGCCTTGTTGTAGCCAGCGGTGATAAATCTAAACATACTGTTTGAGCGACGTTCAGCAAAAATTTTCAATAAAATTATGTTTTATATTTTAACAAGTGATGATCAAGTTGATTCATTTTTTTCTGAATTTTACACCCGCATGTCGTCACATGGTGTAAAAGTCTCTATTTGCATTATTTTGGTGATTATCTGGCTCATTTAAAGGCAAACAATACAAAAAATCCCAATGAGTACATTTATGCGATAGCCAATCAGAAAGAAAAGAAATCAACATCAAAAGACTTCACAGAGTATCATTAATCCGTGATTGAAAAGTGTTGCTGTGTACCAACTGACCTTTTATTCCTCTCCGGAATGGTGGCCCGCATCTCCAGTTTGACACTCGTGACGTCACAACTAAGACCTCCAGTTCTATTTATTGTAACCTCTTTGGTACCCAATGATCAATGACTATGATCGTGGAGAAACGTCGTTGGTCCTATTTAAGGGAGGCAAATCCGTAATTACTATTTTGATCATTTTATTCTTTGTTGTTTCCCTTTGACCGTAATTGCCGCACTTCGGCACACGAGCTCGTCAGGTTTTTGCTTTGATTGGTTGGGGGGGGGGGGGGGGGGGGGGGGGGGGTAAAAATTTTTAAACCAAATTAAAAGGATTTCCGAGCAGTAAAATTTTTTTTTTTTTTGGGACCGGGGCCAAAAAGCTGCGACCACATTGTTTTAAAAATCAACCCCCCCTTTTTATTATTATTATTATTATTATTATTATTATTATTATTATTAATAATAATAATAATAATAATATTATTATATTATTATTATTATTATTATTATTATTATTATTATTATTATTATTATTATTATTATGGTTAAAATGTGCTATATTTTTTTACCTTCAGTCAAAGAAAGGCGTGTGATTGGAGGGTGCGCTATTGTGGTTTGCTTCTTTAATTCCTATCAAACACCTATCGTCCTTGTATCCCCTCCTTCTTTTTTGTTTGTTGTTCCTGGTAATATTTGTTCGGCACTTATATGACCTTATAGTATCGCAAGTGCTTTTAAACTACCTGGGGGAATGTTTCATAACTTGTACTATAATGTTTTAGGCCTATAATGAAAAATGTAAACATTGCTGACGGAAGTTCTTGATGCCAAAGGATTGCTGACTGCTGAGAGAATCAGCTGTCCTCTCTTTCTTTCACTGTAACCTGAAATTTGTGTTCAGACTTTATGATAATTTTACTACGTGTTCCGTGTCGAAATAATATATAGATCTATTGAATTGTTTAAATTCAAAGGCCCCATGCTTTACTGGCTTTATCATTTCCATAATGGATATTCAAGACATGTTTCATGCTTGCAAATTGGGAGACTTGCAGCGTCTTCAGTGAGAAATGTTTTTGATTTTCGGTTTCGTTTACGTCTCTGCTTGATCTAATCTAGATCTAGATTCTATACGTCTGTAATAAATATAATAATTAAATAAGATTGTAGCCTATGTGAGTTTGAATTTTTTTTTTTTAAAGGGTAAAGTTTGGGCTGGCAATTGGAGCTGAGACTCTTCTAGTGTCTGGTACCAAATTGAAATACTGGGCCTTTTTTGTGCGTTGTCTTGGGTCGGATCATTTTTATAGAGTCTAGAAAGTTGTTTTTGGTTTGTTGTTGAAGCTTGAGGAGATTGTGAGTTGTTTATGATACTATGTAGGATATAGATCTATATATATTTTTTTTTTGTTGCAGAAATTATTGAAAGCATGAGCTGACTAGCTGCTTCCGTTGCATGATCTATAGTATAGTAATAGTAAAAAAGTAAACCTTTTACAGCAAATGACTAATAAAAGGAAAGCTTTTATAGCAGGTTAAGTGATATAAGATCTTTATCTAGATCTAGTCCCAAAGGAAAGTACTTTGTTTTGGTCACTTCACAGTGTTTTGACAATGTGTCGTGCAAAAATTGTTTGGAATTGTCTATTTCGTCTTTTTCTCAACACAGGTATGACACTGAAAACAGCGTTTGCACCACTTCCGCCCATATATATGTCAGCAATGGACTTCCTAACTGCACCCAGAACATTCATTCATTCAATTTCAATCAACACAGTTCTTTCTGTTTTCATCTTTCTCAAACAAAGCCCCTTATTGACCCTTATGATGCCACTGTTTAAAACTGACAAGGACAGTTTCTGACAATATTTTGATACATCATAAGGAATGTTTTTAAAATTCTGTTTTCTCTTCTTGTCTTCAGGTATCTTGTAGAGATGAAAGAGGTAGACATCGACACCCGGGATAAATGGGACAGTACACCGTTGTAAGCTTTTCTGGATATTTCCTATTGTCAAAGTAGTCTTGTTTTTTAAATATTAGAATTAATAGTTTGATGATCTTAACATTGTTCCATTTTGTTAAGACTCTCACCCTCCATGTCGTATCGCTTTTTCCCCTCTGTAGGCATAACAACACTCTCCTTAACACTTTGCAGTCACTTGGCGCTATGAAAATGGGACGGTGAAAATGATCCGTTCCAGTCACCTGGCGCAGTTCTGCGCCTTGCCTGAGAAGTCCATTGCAGTCGCTCTCCTGGCTGGGTGACCAGATGGGGTATTTAATACTGCTGGCTGTGTGACTGCAAAGTGTTAAATTCTGTGCCTCTGTTGCTCTGTTTAAGACAATGGTCACAAACATTACTTTAATTTACGCTTATAGATCTGTTGCAAGCTTTTCAAGCATTCATTATATAATGTGTGGGTGTAGTGGTTCATTACCATCCTTTATCAAGGCTGGATAGGTACAAATGGTCACAACTTCTAAGCGAATTTCTTGGAGACTGCTACTGAACAACTCTGAGAAGCTTGCTTGGTATGAAATTAAGGTTTTTTAATCCTAGCATTATTGACTGAAAGGGTTTCCCCTACTCCATTCCTATTCAAGTTTGCTTTTGGGTTTTGTATAGACCCATGTGATCTAAGTTGAATGAAAACAGTTACCTATGTTGAATAATTTGATTTCTGTCTGTGGGTTTCATCTTTATACGTTAGCTAATATCTTTAGCTAAATCAGATTGATGAAATTTTGGAAATTGTGCGACTCTCGAAATAGCATAAAATTATCTTGAAACAATCAGAAAATGTCAATGGGTTCTTTTTTTTCTGATTTTGTTATCATTTTGCTGGCATTTTTGGTCGTTATGTAGTTATGTAAAATTCATTGAAACAAATGCTAGTCTTTCCGTTTTCTAGTGCAGATAACATCTGTTCTATTTTTTACTATTCTTCAGATACTATGCTTGCTTATGTGGCCACAGAGATATTGTGGAGTATTTGCTGGATAAAGGTGAATAATAATAATTTGTACTTTACAAGATGTACTAGAACTAAACGTTAAAATGTTCAACAGCTTGTGCTTTACTGGATGTACAAGAACAAAAGATCTCTGTCAATGCAATCGTTATCTGCCGTCACAGTACAATATTAGTATCAAAGGTTTTCCTTTTGCATGTTTCTCCTGATTCTTAAGCAAAAATTTTTAATTGATTACCAGAGCTGCCCCCCCCCCAAAAAAAAAATGTTCAAGTGGCCACCAATTAAATTTTTTTTAAATGGTGTGCTGGGGTAACGGTAGTTATAAAGCACACCAAGCATGCTGTAAGGCTTGAATATGCGCTATATAGGTGCTGTTATTATTATCATTATTATCATTATCATAATTACTATTAAAATCATTATTATTACTATATTATTATCATTGTTATTAATATTATCATTATTATTACTATTACTATTATTATTATTATTATTATTATCATTATTATTATTGTCATTATTATTATTTATTCTCCCTCTGCTAGGTGCCAAATGTGAGGCAAACACCTTTGACGGTGAGCGCTGCCTGTATGGGGCATTAACCGATGACATCAGAAACTTGCTGAAGAGCTATCATGTTATTTCATCGAGAACCATCAGGAGGGAGCTGTATGAAGAATTTCTCAGAAGGTACGTTTTGATTGAAGTTCAATGGGGAGGGGGGGCGAACTTTGGTGGTTGTTTATTACAGTTTTAGGCAGTTCAGAATCCACGGATTAGCAAGGTGATGTCACATGTCTTCAACGAGGATGACACATTTTTATTTCAAATTTTGTTTTCTTTGCCATTTCATCTGTTCAAATTTTCTTGTCAGTTCTCTCATACTATGATTTATATATTTTTAAAAAGCACACACATGTACTCGCAGCTAAAATTTGGGTTTCTGTCTGAACATTTTAGAATGAATAAAAGACATTTTCTCACACCTACTTTTCAAATGAAGTGGAGAAAGTGTAACCAAGATTTCTTCAGCTAGTGATGTCATATATTCACGTTTGGAACTTGGAACCTGTCAGTTTGTTCATCTGGCCCTCCCCACTTCACCCATCCTGCCCCCTTTTCTCACCTCTTCTCCCTACCTCTTCTCCCCTCCTCCCCCTCCCCTCTCTAGATTTGCTCCTTCATTCCTATCAAACATCTGTCGTCCTTATCTCCCCTCATTCTATTTTGTGTTTGTTACTCTCTTGTAACTCCTCTAATCTTCGTCACTTATATGACCTTATTGTGTTGCAAGTGCCGTAAAACTCTTACTAAAACAAAACAAAAACATAAAAGAAAATCTTGCTTCTGTCCCCAACCTCTATATTGTAATTCTTGTTGATAAAAGAATCTTCCTTCTGTCCCCAACATCTATTATATTACAATTCTTGTTGAGAAAAGAATCTTCCTTCTGTCCCCAACATCTATTATATTACAATTCTTGTTGAGAAAAGAACCTTGCTTGTTTCCCCGGCCACAGACTGCTACAGGACCGAGTCTACAGCGACGTCGTGTTCCGGGTACACGGCGAAGAGTTCCCCGCCCATCGCTGCATTCTCAGCGCCCGCTGCTTGTTTTTCGCCAACATGTTCAAGACAAAATGGCTGAACAAACCCGTGGTGGAGCTGAATCATTCATTGGTTTGTGCGCCTTGTTCAATTGTTTGTCGAGATTTTCATCATCAAATTCCCCTCGAAATTGGTAACTTTGACTTTTACTATGAGATCAAGAAGAAAATGTTGATAAAGTGAAAAAATAAATCTTTTGTCAAGCACAATGTTTCCTACTGGGCTGTATTGGACCAAAATGGCTTTTCATCGACTACTCTTGTTTTTCTCATTTTTACTTCGCTGTCCTGTACAAATCCTGTTGGTGAACGATAAATGTTCAAATATATGTATTCCATATATCTGAGTTTGAAAAATAAAGATACACGTACACACACACACACATGCCCACTCTCTCTCTCACACATACACGCGCCCACACACACACACACACACACACACACAGCGCGCGCATGTAACATATGTACATATATAAAATAAGTTTTGTTCTTTTCACGTCCATTTTCAGATGTCTGAAGGAGCCTTTGGGTCAATCTTACAGTATCTGTACACAGGTTGGTTGGACCCCCTGTATTACTTAATTATAAAAAGAATCTTGTTTGTTCATGTCTTCATCGAGTGATAGTGGTGAGAGGAGTTCAGTATGTGGGTGGTTGACGGGTGCTCTGGTGTGGTTTGCTCCTTCTTTCCTATCAAACATCTGTTTTCTTTATCTCCCCTCCTTCTTTTATTTGTGTTTGTTACTCTCTTGTAACACCTCCAATCCTCGGCACTTATATGATCGTATTGTGTTGCAAGTACCGTAAAACTCTTACTAAAACTAATACAAGGGAATATCGACTTCGTATAATATTTGTAAAGTATCACGGAACATTTTGATCTCCATGTGGATATCCCAGTGTTAACGTTCGTGAACTTTGACCCCACCCCAGGTTCTATGGGCGTGTCGATGGACCTGGTGGACGACTGCCTCAAACTGGCCCGCCAGTGTCAGCTCTACGAACTCATGACGGAGATAGAGGACAGGATGAAAAAGACGTTGTCCTGGGGTATGTCTTGTGAATTTCATCATTAGTACGACAGGCTATTTGTGGTCTTCATGTTTTGATAAAATGTGTAGACATTGCTTCTGTCTGTCATATTCATTTATTTTTTTCAAGTTCTATGCAACTATAATGTATTTGTGTATGTGTTTACCACCCAGTTTCTTTGGATTTTCCCCCAAATATGATGACAAAGTGTTAAACTCTAGATCAAAACTTAACTCAACATCAAATATTGTCTCATAAAATGTGTTACATGTTTCCCACATTTTCAACCCAATGCCAAACTCTGACTGTTTCTATTCTCCATAATTTACAATCTTTCTCCCCCTCCCCTCTCCTCCCCCCCCCCCTTTTCAGAGTCGAGCAAGCCCGGTGTGAGAGTGACCACCCTGGTGCTGGAATCACAGGGCAGCGACGTCTTGCAGCGAGACCTGGCACAGCTGGCACACTGGGCGCTGCCTGACCAACTTAATTCTTGGGTATGGTTGACGTGTACTCTCTCTTCTATTAGCTCTCTATGACGAACTCAATTTCAGGGTACGGTTGATGGGTTTTCTCTCTGCTATTAGCTCTCTATGACGAACTCAATATCAGGGTACGGTTAATGTGTTCTCTCTCTCTCTGCTTCTTTTTAGCTCTCTGTGACAAACTCAATTCTTGTGTAAGGTTGATCTGTTCTCTCTCTGCTCTCTGGCACACTGAGTGCTCCCCGACCTACTCAATTTTTGGGTACGGTTGACGCGTTCTCTCTCTCTGTTTCTTTTTGCTGCCTCCTTTTTACCTCTCTGTGGCAAACTCAATTTCATGGTATGGTTGAGTTGTATCTGTCTCTGTTTTCTGGCACCTTCTTTTTAGCTGTCTATAATGAACTTAATTCCAGGGTGCAGTTGATGCACAGTTGATGTATCTCTCCTTACTTTCTGGTGGCCAACGTTTAAACATCCCGGACTAATTCAATTGGTTACAGTCAATGCCTCTCTCTCTCTCTCTTCTTTCTTCTTGCTGGCGCCTTCTTTTTAGCTGTCTATGATGAATTCGTTAGGGTTGATGCATATATCTCTCCAGCATCATTCCTCAAGTACCTATGTCAGTTTTTTTTAAGTTCTGAGAAAATTTTTAAAAGAGAGCCCCCCAAATCAGAACTATGACTTGACCACTAGTTTTTTTTAATTAGAAAGTTTGATAGAAATAATGATACAGAACATAAATGTGTTGTAAGATGCCTCTTGATGTCTTTATATTCGAAAAATGTCTTTGCCTGGATACCCTGAGAAATTGATTGTTAAGTGATCGTGGAATGTGAATCTGTCAGTGAGGTCTTTAAAACATCAATTACTTCTACACCGTAACCCTATCCGTACGCTCTGGGTCATTTTGTACCCCCGTGGTTGTATTCTTCACACTTTAGAATACTTCTAGTATGAAGATCTCTTAAAAACTTTCAGTATTTCTCAAAAAATCATTTTGACACACAGACTGCTATGCAAAGCGTACGGATCGGATTAATGAGTAAATTTCCTCTTTGGAAAGTGGTGGCACAGAATTCCCAACGTCGTATGGATACGATAGTAAAACACGACATACGGATAGGGTTAAGTTGTGGCACAGAGTTCCCCACGTCGTATGGATACGGTAGTAAAACACGACATATGGATAGGGTTAAGTGGTGGCACAGAGTTCCCCATGTCATATGGATACGATAGTAAAACACGACATACGGATAGGGTTAAGTGGTGGCACAGAGTTCCTCATGTCATATGGATACGATAGTAAAACACGACATACGGATAGGGTTAATTACTACTTCTAACTGTTATTTGTGTCCCCGTCCTATCTGGCATGGTACCCGTGAAACAAGTCGTCCCAAACTTTCCCCAGGTGGTGGGTGAGCTCCCCTTTGAGCCCGAGTCTCTGCCACTATCGTACCCCGACATCTGCTTCTGTGTGCAGGAACACAAGTTTATGTGTCACAAGGTGAGACACTTTTGTTGTGTCTTTGTGTCTGTGTGTGTGTGTCTGTGTGTCTTTGTGAGTCTCTGCCTCTGTCGTACCCCGACGTCTGCTTCTGTGTGCAGGAACACAAGTTTATGTGTCACAAGGTGAGACACAGTTTTGTTGTGTGTGTGTGTGTGTGTGTGTGTGTGTGTGTGTGTGTGTGTGTGTGTGTGTGTGTGTGTGTGTGTGTGTGTGTGTGTGTGTGTCTGCCTCTGTCTCTCTCTCTCTCTCTCTCTCTCTCTCTCTCTCTCTCTCTCTCTCTCTCTCTCTCTCTCTCTCTCTCTCTCTCTCTCTCTCAGTTCGTTTTTCTCTGTCACTCCGACTCCGGCATTATTTTAGCCACATTTGTGATTCTAATTAAGCCAAGCTAACAAAGGCATGCGTAGAACATGCAGCCGCCACCCCACCCTTCTAGAAAAAAAGAAAAAAAAAGACTGATCAGACTGAAGTAATTCTGTTTTTTTAACACGAAATTTAAAAGGACCAGTGGAATTAAAATGGCGGTGATGCGGGCTATACTACGTGATAAATAAAGTACTTTTATACTACTTTCACTCTTCTATATTTTTATCGGACCCAACTTTCTGTGGGATTAAAAGAATCTTTATTTCATATCAAACGTGCATTTCTCCACCCAACACTATCAAACGATGCACTTGCGCACACGCAAACACACTATGAACTGACACACATACACGCATGCATGGTCATAGAAACATGTTCCACGGGACACCCTGCACTTTTTACCTTGTGCTAATATTCTGCTCTCATCGATTGCTTAATCGTAGCATCTAATTTTTCCGGAAATTGGGGACTGTTCTGACGT
>NW_004797520.1:440727-444531 GCF_000002075.1 Aplysia californica | reverse complement strand
GACAAGGTGAGACACAGTTTTGTTGTGTGTGTGTGTGTGTGTGTGGGTGTCACAAGGTGAGACACAGTTTTGTTGTGTGTGTGTGTGTGTGTGTGTGGGTGTCACAAGGTGAGACACAGTTTTGTTTCGTCTTTTGTCTCAGCTTGTCAACATTTTAAATTGGGTGAAAAAACACAAAAAGTATAAATTTGTCACCGGGTGGGACATCGTTATTTTATTGTCTCCGCTCCGTGGACAAAAATTTTAAACGAGGTTAAAAACTCCCTGGTCAAAGCCTAGTTTGTGTTACAAAGTGTTCAGTTTGTTAGTGTTTGAGGCTTTATTGGCTGCTAGCACTGCATGCTTCCTGGGAATCTTATGATGTTCTTGAGTGCTCATAGGTCTGTGGGTGGTTGGTTGGTGCTCTAGTGTGGTTTGCTCCTTCTTTTCTATCAAACATCTATCGTCTTTATCTCCCCTCCTTTTTTGTGTGTTAGTTATTCTCTTGTAACACCTCTAATCTTCTGCACTTATATGACCTTATTGTGTTGCAAGTGCCGTAAAACTCTTACAAAACTTTTTTAAAACTTTGGTCTGTTGGTAATACAGATTGTAAATCACACAGAGCATGCTTTTGAGCGGGGGTGTGGGCTATACAAATGCTATTTATTATTATTTATCATTCATAATTTCTACTAATTTCCACAGGTGTTTTTCTGTGGGCGCAGTGACTACTTCCAAGCTCTGCTGGAAGACCACTTCGGGGAGTGTCAGCAGGGGGAGTCGGTGCCCACGCTCATCCTACACGACGTGTCTGTGGACGTGTTTGTGCGGATCCTCATGTACATCTACACAGACTCGTGTGATGTGAGTACTAGTACGTGTTTGTGATGTGAGTACTTGTACGTGTTTGTGATGTGAGTACTTGTACATGTTTGTGATGTGAGTACTTGTACGTGTTTGTGCGGATCCTCATGTACATCTACACAGACTCGTGTGATGTGAGTACTTGTACCTGTTTGTGATGTGAAGTGAGTACTTGTACGAGTTTGCGTGTGATGTGAGTACTTGTACGTGTTTGTGATTGAGTACTTGTATGTGTTTGTGATGTGAGTACTTGTATGTGTTTGTGATGTGAGTACTTGTACGTGTTTGTGATGTAAGTACTTGTACGTGTTTGTGATGTGAGTACTTGTACCTGTTTGTGCGGATCCTGATGTACATCTACACAGACTCGTGTGATGTGAGTACTTGTACCTGTTTGTGCGGATCCTGATGTACATCTACACAGACTCGTGTGATGTGAGTACTTGTACCTGTTTGTGCGGATCCTGATGTACATCTACACAGACTCGTGTGATGTGAGTACTTGTACCTGTTTGTGCGGATCCTGATGTACATCTACACAGACTCGTGTGATGTGAGTACTTGTACCTGTTTGTGATGTGAAGTGAGTACTTGTACCTGTTTGTGATGTGAAGTGAGTACTTGTACCTGTTTGTGATGTGAAGTGAGTACTTGTACCTGTTTGTGATGTGAAGTGAGTACTTGTACATGTTTGTGAAGTGAGTACTTGTACCTGTTTGTGAAGTGAGTACTTGTACTTGTTGTTACCTGGCAACAAAATGGTGGATGATTTTAATTCAGCAATATTCAGCAATATTTAGCAATATTTAGCAATATTTTTTTCTATACAAAGAAATCCTCTGCATATTTAGAGACAGTTATTCGTTATTGACGACCAGGATTTGATTATAGGAAGTGGACGGCTAAATCGAGTGCAACGGTAAGATTTTTGCAATTATACTTTTACTTTTGATCCCTGGGGATCCAAATTGTTGCTTGGTGAAGCAGAAACTAATCAAGTGTCACAAGGGAGTTAACACATTACACCCTAACTCGACTGGATCGATAACAACAACACCCTATCTCGCCCGGGATCGCCCAAGAATTTCCTTCCGTGCTCCACCCTTACTCGCCCACTCCGACCAGGCGTCTTTAGAAACGAAGTTTCACCTTAACGAAACTCTGGGGTTGAGATTTTGTTTTACATAATCATTGCAAAATGTTTCTTCTTCCATTTGATGAGGAAATGAAATTTTTCGGGTTAGAGCCAATCGAAGTGCGATGGCGTTTCCAACACTTTGAAGGTCTCTCGACTTGTTGAAAAGCAACACAATTGAGTTTGAAAAAGGAAATAACGATGAATTTGAGAAAGAACAAGCAAATGACAAATCAGATGAATCAGATATTGATGAAAACGTTGTAGCAAGAGTTTAGGGCGATTCAGATTTATCTGATGTAGATTTTAGATCAAGGGCCCGACCGCGAGATTGAGAGTGAGAGTCACGGGTTGGACACCCCGATTGAACTAAAGTTAGAACATTTCCAACAGTTTGTGCATACATAGTTATATTTTTCTGAAACTACATTCCTTTCTCTTTCTAATTTTGATTTTTTCAGGATTTTTGGAATTTGTTTAGTATTTTTAAAATTGTGTTTTTTAAACACTTGTATTCACGGGAGGTGGGTTCCTTCCTCTTGCTTAGGATTTGGGGGTAGACTTCCCGTCCAGACCCTTAGGGTGTCATGTGTTAAGGAACAGAAAGATTTGCTTCAGAACACTCATCTCTTTTTACACATAAATATGCAAATTAGTAAACGACATTTGCTGAGATAGATTTGTATACCAGGACTGGGTACAAAGACAATAAAGCCCCAAAGATGCTTTACCGAAACATAAAACAGATGCCTGGAGACATGTTTCTGTTAGTCAACAAAACGGTTGCTGATTTGATTTGATTTTAGTTCAGTATGTCGTCAAATGTGCTCTATCAAATTGAAAGACAAATTTCTTCCTATTTTTGGCTGTTTCACACATTTTCCTTTTTTGACTAAAAATTACAGTTGAAATTGTCTGGTGCGGTTTGTTCCCTCTTTCCTGTCAAATATCTGTCATCCGTCATCCTTATCTCTCCTACTTTTCTTTGTACGTTACTCTCTAGTAGTAATACCATTATTCTTTGTCACTTATGTAACCTTTTTTTTGTGTTGACTGTCTGCCTGTATGCATAGACGAAAAGAGCCGTAGATCTGCTACTATATAACGTATTTTTGTTGCAAGTGCCCTAGAACATATAATACAAAAAAACTAACTCAGAGAAGGATATCTTAGAAATTGGGTGGATGTGTAGATGCCTTGAATCTTTGTATTTTCGGTGGATATAATATGTAGATGTCTTGAATCTTTGTATTTTGGAGGGATATGTAGATGTCTTGAATCTTTGTATTTTGGAGGGATATGTAGATGTCTTGAATCTTTGTATTTTGGGTGGATATGTAGATGCCTTGAATTTCTCTGTTTCCCTCCAGCTACACGCAGATTTTGTGGGCGACGTGCTGATGTGGGCGGACATGTACCTCCTGCCGGGGCTGAAGCGACTCTGTGCCTCCTCCATGATGGCCTACGTGGATCTCTCCAACGTCGTCAGTCTCATCCGAACCGCTCGACTTTTTAACCTACCTCGGCTGGAATCGCACTGTGCAGAGTTCATCGCGAATAATTTGTCAAAGGTAAAATAAGTTTTTACATATATGAATTATGAAATTAGTGTTACAAAATAGGCCAGGGCAAGATCGACGACAAAAAGACTCGAGGCCTCGATCCCAAAACTGAAAAAAGATCGAGGAATCGAGTCCGATTTTCGACTTTGGAAGCTGCTTCAAGTGGGCTGTTTAGAGGCCATGACTTGAACACTGCTAAAAATAGCTCTTAAGATCGAGACCCCGAGTCTTGAACACTGCTAAAAATAGCTCTTAAGATCG
>NW_004797520.1:396282-438779 GCF_000002075.1 Aplysia californica | reverse complement strand
AGATCAGGCACAGTTATGAGCGTGACATGATGAATCAGCCCATTTACGATTCTACTGTGCTTGAACGAGAAATGTCCCCCCTTTGGGAATGGCTTAAAGACACTACAGTCAGTGGCACTGTCCCGGGGGTTCACTTGTGGATGTCACGGGCAGTGTCTTTATAGTTTATAGAGGGGGGGGGGGGGTAGCTGGAAGTAGTTGATTGTGTAGGTGATTGTTTTGTAAAGGTGGTCGTTAGAGAAGGTTGGATTGTTGGATTTATTTTCTGTTGGGGTTTCTTCTTATTGCAGGTGATCTCTCAAGAAGACTTCAAGGCTCTTGTGATAGAAGATGCCAGCAACGTGCAGCAGAGAGAGGAGACGGACAGCATAGACATTGTGGACGAGATCCGCTTCTACATCTCCAGCTTTGTGCTCACCTACAGCGAGATGGAGGAGGCCAATGAGAAGCTGAGGCTGATCGACGACATGTTGGAGGAGTTGGACATCGAGGGATAGAGGGATAGGAACCAGTGGCCAGTGGTGCTAATAACAGGGTTCTTGCGACGTCCTTGAATTCAAGGAGTCCTTGAAAACTCCTTGAATTTGCATACAAGGAAAAATCTCCTTGAAAACTCCTTGAATTTAAGGAACCTCCTTGAAAACTCCTTGAATTTCGCTGGATCGAACATTAACAAAATGTTTGTCTGATTGCTCTAGGTGCACAGTCAAAAACGGCATGAATTTCTTGACCAAATCTCCTTGAAACTTCTTTGAAATCTCCTTGAATTTGGTAGGGAGTTCATGGCAGGAACCCTGCAATAACTATTATACTGGGGGGGGGTGTGGGAAGGAGAGTGAGAGATGTTCTCTTTCTAGACCAATGTTTGCCAACCTGGGCGACCCACCAGTGGGTGATTTATTCATTTTGAATTGATGGGTGGTGGGTAACACCAGGGCAGTGACAGGTGTTGTCTAATCCCCTGATTGAAACATGTGTAGGTGGGTGGTACAAAAATACCAGCCTCTTACTTGTAGGTGGGAAAAGTTGGTGCTGGCTACAAAAAGGTTGACAAGCTCTGGTTTAGACTGATCCGTCTGATATTTACGTGAAAGCAGTACGGTAGTGTCAGGGTCTTAGCTCACCTTTCTCAGCGGATGATTAGGGCTCTTGTTTCCCATTACTGACCTGATGTAACTTTGAAGCGAAATTGGACATACAAAATGCCCATAAATAGACAATAGAAAACACAAAACTATGGAATTTGTCATCTCACTCATTAACTGCTGTGTCCAAAACTCCCCATGCTGTTTGCTAGTATTATTAAGCTGGTGTGGTAGTGCTAAGGTCAAGTATTTGTATAGTCTGATAGGTAGAACGTCATTTGATGTCCAGCCTATAAATCTTTGATCATATGAGGCTTTATTGGTCATTGTCAGACATAGATGGAATAACTATTATTATGATTGTTATCATCAAGCTTGAAAGTTAAATGTGAGGCAGTGTGGTAAAATCAGGCGCTCGTCAAAATAATGAAAGTCAAGAAATTGTCATTTTTCCGCAGGTTATGGAATTATTATTGAATTTCAGTTTTTTGAGTCAACACCTTTCATGCCCTTTAAAGAACACATTTCTGTGTGGATTTTACTGAAAAACGCTGATTAAAGGTATAAAAGATGTTACGTTTCAGTTTCCACGGACTCTCAAGCTAAGGAAAGTTATATAACTCAACTGTGGCTGCCATTTTCTCGCTAATTTTACCTCTGAAACCAGGCGACCCCCGCCTCCTTCAATCGCCAATACCTTAGCTTATATCCAAGATAAATGGATTTTTTTTTTCATCTAAAGCAAGGCGCTTGACTTGTATCCAAGATTAATGGATATTTTTTTTTCATCAAAGGCAAGGCAAACGGATGGCTTTAAGATGGTACCAATAACTCCATATGCCCCAAAATTGACGAGCACCTGATTCCACCGCGTCATGACACAAATTCTCTCTTGGCAAGAATGGGCTTCTCATGAACATGTTTTTTTTACATCCTGGGGCTAGAAACAAGTGTTGTGTAAGAAATTTTAGCTAGAAGAGCCCGGCTCCTTCATTGTGCCATGTTTTAGTTTGTTTAACCCTATCCGTACGTCGTGTTTTACTATCCTATCCATACGACGTGGGGAACTCTGTGCCACCACTTTCCAAAAAGGAAATTTACTCGTTAATCTGATCCGTACGCTTTGCATAGCAGTCTGTTAAAATTATTTTTTGGAGAAATACTTTCAAAGAGATCTTCGTACTAGAAGTATTCTAAAATGTGAAGAATACAACCCTAGGGGTACAAAATGACCCCAGGGCGTACGGATAGGGTTAAGTTGTTGATTTGTTATGCAGGGCTTCTGCGCTACAATTGGCTCTGTGCTGGATTGTGATATAATATTTGTTCAAGTTTATTTTGCCTGTGAAAATTGTTGACGTGATTCTGCTGAGGTGAAAAAAAAAAGCACATTGCGATCCCAATGCTTTCTTGTCCTATCGCCATTTTTTATAACAGTGAAAACGGTTCTTAAAAAAGAGTGAGCTTAAGAAGATGTCACATTTTCACTGTTTTAAAAAATGGAGATACGACAAGAAAGCACTGAGGTCGCGACATGCTGAACAGTTTGCTTGTTCTTGTTGGTTGGGGTGTATTCATCATGGATTATTTTTAATGATCTGCCGTTTTGAATTTGAGTTGTGAATTTATATCCTACCTCTTGCACATGGATGTCAAGATGACATGCAGTTATGATTTCTGTTTTACTTTGCACTTTATTATGTTGAAAGTGGACATTTATGAGCATATGCTTGAAGCTGTGTGGTATAAATGTTCACATCTTTCTTCTCCGGGCTTTGGTTCTATGTTTCGGTAATGCACCCATGGGGCCTTTTTTGTATTTGCACCCAGTCCTCATATACACACCTGTATCATCAAAAAATTTTTTTCATTTATTTATTTATTTGTGCATGTAAGAAAGAGATGTATCTTCAGAAGCCAGTTCTTTATGTTTCTCAACTGGAATCACTGAACTGGTCACAGCGTGTGATATTCTTCTCAACTCTCACTTACAAGATCAGCGAGCGGTTTGCCAAACACTCAAAACTTAAACCTATGTGGGTCCTAAGGCTCTCTGTTCTCCTTGTTCTGATGAATCAGTTGAAGAATCCCAGCTCTGTGTGGCTGTTCTGGTGACCGTAGCAGTGGCATCCCTGTGGTGACTATAGCAGGCTTTTCTTGATATCTTTGATAGCAAATGAAGCAGACACTTTTCAACTTTCCTTCTATATTTATCTGACCGTTTATCTGACTATTTCAACTTAACGATCCCCATGTTGTCTCGCTGTTAACTAAGCTTCAACTATATTTTATACAAAGGCCTCACTACTTATGTCATTATTCCTTGTGAAAATAGTTGCAGTTATTTTAGAAGTAGTCAGTAGTCTAGTGGTTAGGCTACCAGACTCATAATTGTGAGATTGCGGGTTCGATCCTCAGCCCCAACGTTGTGTCCTTGGGACAGGCACTTTACACAAATGTTCCTCACTTCACCCAGGTGGGACTGGGAGCTCGGCTCAGCAAAAGATCTTGCCAGTATGTTCGTGTTTTAGCACCTGTAAAATGACTGCTTGCACTGTATGCTTCCTTGGAAGTTGAGATTGATTGAGAATGCTATCAGGTCTGCTTGGGTAATAATATCGATTGTAAAGCTCATAGATAGAGCTTGTTGTTGAGCAGAACTCTGTGCTGTATATAAATGCTATTTATTATTACTCAGTTACAACTTGCCTAAAGATGTTTTTGCTAGTGCGAGGATGATGTTTGAAAGGGTGACGTGACCTCCGACTCAGAAGCCAAGCCACACCGACCGTGTGAGGGGTGGGCAGATCTCACTTGTTCTGTTTAACATTCTTGTGTTAGTAGCTCTTCAAAAGGGTGTAACACCCCATCAGTTGGAAGGGCTGGAACGTCTATACAATACTGAACCGAGGATAATCTCAATGCTTGCGTAAACACTTTCATTTTTTCGTGGTAGACCCCGGTGAATATTTGTGCCGTGCATAAGTGCTCAAGTTTACTCCATATCACCCCACCCTACCCCCCCCCACCCCCGCGCCAGTAATACTGCCATGTGTTGAAGTTGTATTTGAGGTGTTTCTGTTTTCGCGGTTGTTCTAGAATTTCACTTCCATGCATGATGCATAATTCACACACCATCAAAGTCTGTAATGATGATAGTCAGGGGATGGGTAAAGCACAATGGACCTTTCAGTGAGGTAACCAATGATAAACTTAGTTCTTCTAAAGCTATTGGGCACTCTGCCTTCTCCTCCTTCTGAACTGTCATGTTATTGTTGTATTGTTGTATGTAGCAGTCGCAACGTTTCAGCATCCCCCTCTTCTCTCTGAGTGGGTGGTTGGTGGGTGGGTGCTCTGGAGTGGTTTGCTCCTTCTTTCCTATCAAACATCTATCACCCTGCTCTCTCCTCCTTCTTTTTTGTGTATGTTATTCTCTTGTAACACCTCTAATCTTCGGCACTTGTATGACCTTATTGTGTTGTAAGAGCCGTAAAACTAACGAAAACTAAAGACTTCTCTCTGAACTGTCATGTTACTGTTGCATGTCGCTGTTGCAACGTTTCAGCATCCGGTGTGACCTGAATGCTCAGTAGAGACAGCACTACCAGGACAAATGTTTTATGTGGGGGGGGGTTGTTGTTTTTTCTTTTAACGCTAAAAAATATTGATGACTATTGTGGTTGAAGCTTTATGGCTGCTCTGTTCTTAAACTGGCCAATTTTTGTTTTACGATTATCTCTGGAGGAACAACACAAGACGATCTTAACCGTCACACTGAAGGATTCTCAAGACTGTAAGCGTGATTTGATTTTATAATTGTACTACATCGGCATTGTTTTTTCCCTCACCTCTTTTATGAGCAGAAATCCAAGAGAAGTTAGACTGTGGCATTGATATGTATGCTCGTATGCTTGTTTTAAATTGTTCACTTCTCATGCGCAAGATACACGTGTGTAAACAAACCATTGTCATAGTGTGCTGGCTAATGGCTGGCCTCAGACTCAGATACCATTTATAGTTTGTCTGACAGAGGTGAAGAAAAGTTTCCCATTTTATGTCACAAATTGCAGAAAGTGATATTGTGACCTTCTTTTGCGTTTTATTTTGGTTTTTACTTTGGTTTTTATCACAAGTCCTGAGACTGTGTTATACTACTGTGTTGTCCACCTCAGTCACAAGTCCTGTGATGAACTCTGTGGTGTCCACTTCTCAGACATGGTGCTGAATAGGATCTCCTTTGGCACATTTTTTAAAGTCTGCATGTATGCTTTTCTTTCTACCTATAGGTCTATGTTGTATCTTTTATATGAGTTTCTGTAGGCATGATCAATGTTTTATATCTCTACAACCGATGGCTGACAGAACTGTTGCATATATTTTTTAAAGGTGTCGTATGAAAAGATGAGTGTTTTTTTCTCTGAACCTTTGAATTTCTTAACTAGCTTGCCCTTCTATCTTACTTTTGTATTGCAGTGCTTCCACAATTCTTGTAAATACAGTACTTTTCAAGTTGCATATTGTTTGTTGCTTCAGTATATTGAATTTCCTCCACAAAGTTTTATGTGGAGAGAGAGGCAACAGGTATATATTGCACATCTATCGTTTTTATCTCCTCTCCTTCTATTTTGTGTTTGTTACTCTCTTGTAACACATTTATTCTTCAGCACTTATATGACCTTATTGTGTTGCAAATGCCGTAACACTCTTACTAAAACTTAACAGACTATGGCATCTGTGACATGATGCTGATGATGTGAGCTCAGCAAACAACTCCTTCCTCACACGTCATGAAAGCACAGGGTAAATGCTCTTTGCTGTAACATTTACCGAAAATATCAAGTGTCATTATTCACATAGTCTTAATTTTAGTATTAGTAAGAGTTTTACGGCACTTGCAACACAATAATGTCATATTAGTGCCGAAGATTAGAGGTCTTACAAGAGAGTAACAAACACAAAAATCAAGGAGGAGAGATAAAGACGATAGATGTGTGATAGGAAAGAAGAAGCAAACCCCACCAGAGCACCCGCCAACTACCCATATTCATCCTTGTACTGTGAAGATGGAGCTGAGGACATATCTATATATATCTCTCCTCTCTCTTTCACCCACTCATCCATTATCTAACAAAAACAGTCACCGCTGAAAAAATAATAACACTGACGACATACTTGTGAACATTCTATGGGTTGTATTTCACTCTTCATTGTGGTCAACAGAGCTGTACATGATACATGTGTTTATTTACAACAAGTGAGAAATGATATGGAGCAGCAAGGGCCCAAACCCTTCTTTCATCATCAACTGAACACAGGATAGCCTCATAGAGTAACATTTTTCATACAGACTTAATGCCATTAATAAAACAATTCTTTAAAAAACATACCGACGACAACCTGAACAGACCGAACAGACACACATTTGACAAACTTTGCATGATGCGATATTTGAAATGCCGAGAGTAGAGCGTAAAAGTCACAGAATACTCAAGTGAGAGTAAGTGGATATGCGCTATATAAATGCAATCCATTATTATTATTTCATTATTAAGTCGAACAGTAAGCAAAACATTTAAGTCAGCAGTCGTAAGGAAAAAAACCTGCACTGTAACATAAGTTGACTTGTCAAAAACTAAAGCCCTCCAACATGCTTCTTGAAAAAAAACTGGTTCAAGAACATTACAGGAGACATAAAACATGTTTTCAATAATAATACCAATGATGCAAGAAATGGCAACTACTCCAATACTCAAAAAAAAAAAAAAATTCAAACCACTGCTATAAATCGCCATCAAGTACATTTTCCCCCCACATATTTTGAGCTTAATGCAGAAGGTCTTTCACCTCTGTTATCTTATTCTAATGCCTCAATATATAAATTGCCACTGTCCCTTGGAAAAAAATCTGCTTGACTTGACACCGCCTCCTTTACTACATCGGTGATAATGTAAGCACAGGAGATGCCAGTCTTCAATAGGAAGCCAAGTGTTAATATCAAATCCAAACCCGTGGCAAAGTAAGCCAATCACCTTCCCATTGCTGGTTCAGTGAAGTGTACAGAACAATGTACTGAGGTCTACTTTCTATTGTTCTACGAAATCTTGCCTCAACAAGATTAAAAAAAAAAAAAAAAGAAACTGATACAAAAAAATTCCAGAGCTACAAACACACATCTCTCTTCACTTATTTCTAGATTCATTCCCCATTAAAACAATAAGTAGTCTGAAACTTGGCTACTTGTTCTGAGAAAAGCTTGATCTCAAAACTTTCACTTTACACACTAAATGCAGTTTGAAATTATAAGAAAACGGAGGTAATACATTGAATCTTTTCTTCACAAAAAAAAATAATTGGGAGAGCATAAATAAAAGTGTTTCTACAGATCATGTTCGCTGCTACTGATTCTCAGACCGCAAGTAAGTACGCAGAAACCACACAAGCACATAACGGCTACACAAAAACAGTAGATAAGCTTAGCACCAGGGAAGAACAACTTAGGGGGATGTTAGTTAAAAGCAACATCAACGGGGATGTTAGTTAAAAGCAACATCAACAGGGATAGAGTTTTTCATCTACGTAACCATTTGCAAATTGTGAAGGAGACCATTTAAGCAGTACCACTCATGAATAAAGTCAAGGTTATAAAAACATAAGCTGAGCACACAGCTACGCAAGCATTTAACTTGAGAAAAGATATATATCTAACTGACCTAATTTAAAGCCTCAGTCGAGTATGAAATGTTTCATACAGGAGGTGTGAACTATCATCTCCAAATTTCTCTCAAAACTTGACATTTGTATCAGTCTGCTCTATAGTCAGGACGAGGTAGATTGAAATACACAGAACTTCATACACAGCTGTTCAGAGTCACCAGGTCTGCTAAGTGGCTTGTTAAAACATAATGCCCGTTCAGTAAATCACAGAAATGCTATTACAAAGGATGAAAATATAAATGCATAAATTCCCCTTTCATCAGTTTCGCGTCTGCTCGTAATATTGTGAAGGGCTACACAGCAAAACCTGCCATATCCAAAATTCTTGACCAGAGAAAACTAAAAAAAAAAATTTCAAATAAAAATTTATTTTTTTTTCAAAAAGGTTTCGTAAAACTGTAAATGCAACCAAAAAAAAAAAAGTAAATGCAGCTGCAGAAGTCATTTCTGACAAATTTGTTATAAAGACGATAACACTAAAAGGTAGGTGTGGCACAAAACTCACCTTTGTCAATTCTAGAATTTACTACAAAGTATTTTGCCGTGGAGTCCTTCATTTATCAAAGGCAGGAAAGAAGCTCTCAGCCCTACACTTGCTCGAGGACTCGCTTCATCCAGTCCCCGGCCACCTGTTGAGGTTTGCGTTTCTCCATGAGTCTGTCTGACACGGCCGTCAGCTTGTAGCTGTTGCGGCGCGTGTACATCTGGGCATCCAGCTGCATCTGAGCCATTTTCTCCGGTCGAATTTCGTCTAACATGAATTCCTCCGACAGGTAAGGGTTGAAGCGGAAATATGTGCGGGCTGGAAGCAGGTCTTGTAGAGTCTGGTGGACGGCTGGAACAAAAAACAAAACAGTCGGTTAAACACAACATAACAAGTTTTTAGTTGTCAAGTGGTTTACAGCTGGGCGGCATGATAACAGTCATGTTTCATCAGATGTGGATGAGGATATTAAGGACACTTGGGGGGGAAAAAAAACTTTTTTTTTAAAATGGAAGGAATCAAACCAAAAAAGGCTACCAACCAACAGGTCATATATGGTCGCTTTTAAGCACAAGAAGGCTTTCCCGAAAAATGCTGTTTTGAGAAAATCGAAGGTAAAGTTTTTGGACCCTTGTTCATTTTTTTTTTAAAACAAGGAGAGTTTTCTCTATAACTAAACAAAAATAAAACTTCTCCTCTAGGTAGATTTGGTGTAGGTCAGAATTTCTGGAAACCCCCAAAATCTGGGTTAGCCTGCTTGTTCTTAAAAACAACCATATAATGTTTCTATCAAATGTGTCAGGGCCAACCCCAGCCCATAGGGATCTAACATCCAAGCAAACCCACAGAAATACTCGATAAACAAACCTCCCCATACTCCAATTGAGCTCAAGCATTCTACATACAACGGCCAACAGCCAAAAAACACCACAACAGAAGCCAGTGTACAGGAACAAAACTCAGAAACACATACTGAGCTTTTAACCAACCACTGTGCTATTCTATTTCCAATAAAATATTTTTCCCCCACAAAAAAATAAGCAGCCCCTGGGGTTTTATGCACCCCGCATAACTTAGCAAAATTTGATCATTTTTGGCATAATTTCTGATTATTTTCCTTTATCATTCTTTGTGAAAATTAACAGAATCACATAATTTCACATTTTTTTGGCTCAGTTTGAATAATTTCAGAATTTTTGTGCATAAAACCACGGGGACAGAATGAGAAGTAGTCATACCTTCAGTATCTGTGGCACTGTCAACGATGGTTGTGATTTTCCGCTTCAGGGACATCTTTGCTGGGGTCTCACTAATACTGCTATTGTCAAAACGTCCGGTGCCCAGGGAGACAACGCAGTGAAAGTTTTCCTTGGGCCACAGTAGTCTGCTCTCGTGAATTCCTAGTGCCGTTGGGTTGTTCGTCAAAATGCCACCATCCTGTAGGCAGTTTCAAAAAGACTAGATTTAGACAATCATAAAAATGTTACAGACTCACATATTCTGAAAGAAATCTTTGATACACAAGATAGCAATGGTTTGCGTTGACATGAAATCACAAATAAAATTAATTTTGAGCTCGATAAAAACCAGTGGCATCTGAAGACACAACACACTATTTTTTACCTTTTTCTCAACATACAGTCCCATGACTATGAGTACGAGAGTTTAAGCAGAAAATTACCCAGCTTCATTCAAACTTGGATTCTCACTGCACACGAGTAACCAACCAAAAGAAACACTAATAAATTTAACATACTTCATAAAATCACAGTAAGAGGGAAATTTTCATGGCTACTTCTCCAACGACAATGATGCAGGGTACCAATTGACTCCTGAGACATTGCTAAAGCAAAACAAGTTACCAAGAGACATTTTTTTAAAACCAATTTTCAAAAGCCACATAAGACTCAACTGTTGAAATGACTGGGCTCAGGGGGTTCAACTCTGGGCTGGTCTTTAGTGAGTTCATAGGCTGTAAAGGACAGTTTTAGTTTCAGTGTTTTACGGAACTTGCAACACAATAAGGTCATATAAGTGCCGAAGATACGAGGTGTTACAAGAGTTTTAAAAAAAAAAAACAGAAGGAGGAGAGATAAGGACGATAGATTGTAGATAGTAATGAAGAAGAAAACCACACCAGAGCACCCGTAAACCACCCACTGTAAAGGACATTGACACAAAGCACAGGACAGGCGTCAGAACCACAGTATTCACCTCATGGACTTCATCACCCAGTTTGAAAGACTCAAAATAGCCCGGGGCAGCGGACGAGGCGCGGACGACCTCCCAGACTTTGTGTCGACAGCTGCCAGGGTACTGTGAGGATGCGCCAGGGGGGGTGTTGTAGGTGCGGAACAGGTGGCTGCTCATTCGCTGCGAGTTCATCAGTGAGGAGATGGCAGATACTTTGGGAACGTCAGGGTCCCTGGCAAACTCTATCAGTGATTTCTCACCCATTTCTCGTCTGGAAAAAAACAGAGCTACAAGTTACAAACGTGTTTCATTGAGTCAAGATGTGTAACATATTATTTTTCCAAGCACGGTCTGTTCTATACTCTTAATCTTCATATCTTAACTCTATCGGTGATTTCTCACCCATTTCTCGTCTGGAAAACAAAAAACAAACAGAGCCACAAGTTACAAACGCGTTCCATTGAGTCAAGATACGTAACATATTATTTTTTCAAATACGGTCTGTTCTAAATACTCTTAATCTACATATATATCTTTTAAAAAAACATGAGCTGAATACCAGATGTAGATTCATTGAAAGATTTTTCAAAATAAATTTGCTAATTTTAAATAAAAACTCTGTTTTCAAAATACTGTCACAACTCTGAAGTCAATACTCTAATTGCAAATCAACAACTTTGAAAACAAATCAGTAAGTGAAAACAGTAAACATTTTATAAAATTGATCGAATATAGTTTATCGAATTGGTATCACTGCAACAGACTTTGGGACATAAAAGGAACATTTTTTTTTTTTAAAAGAAGAGAAAAATATCTCCATGACGAAGTAAGTAGTTGTCTACAACCAATCACCTGATAAAGGCCACGTTATGCCAGGGACAGGACTAGGGTACAAGTTTCCATCAAAAACAAGAAATAAGAAGGAACTGCAAACATTATGGCAGGGGCTCTTGTGGCCTAGAGGTTAAGGTGTTCACCTCTCATTCAAAGGTCCTGGGTTCGAATCCCGGAAGCGACCGAAAAATGTTCTTCTCTAAAATTGTCTCTTTTCACCTCATTTCCTGCTCTCTAACAATGTTCTGTCGTCTGCTTTCGTCTCCACCATGCAGTTGCGAGCCCCGTAAAAGACTAACCAAAAAAAAAAAGAAGAAAAAAACCCACCATGGTACCCACCAACCACCCATAAAAGAGACACTAGTGAGGAAGAGGCTACAACTTACTTCAAGATCTCCTCCCAAGACTGCGAGTCGTAGAAGCCGTAACTCCACACCAGCTTTGTGGTGCCCAGCACCCTGTTCCTGGTGAACATCTGAGTGGAGCAGTCTTTGTACAGTTCTTCGCACCGATCCAGGGGGAGCTTGTACAGGCAGATGAGGATGGCCAGCAGTGCACCGGTGCTCACTCCGCACACATAGTCAAACAGTTCGTGAATCTTGCGGCCACTTTGTTTCTCGAGTGCTTTCAGAAACTCTATCGTCACAAGGCCTCTGAAAACAAACAGCATGACACAAAACACAAGTCAATTATTAATTATCAAGTACAAAAATCTGTAATGGCAAATAATCAATCAATCAATGCTTAACTCTTTATCTCACATACCAGGACAAAAAAAAGAGAAGATTGCGCTTTTCAAGTTTCAAATAGAAAACAAGGAAGGAAAATAATATGCTACTACATTCAAGCCCATGAGGACCACTTCTTATCAAAATATCAGTCATATTCATTTCTAAAAGATTCTTACACTTTCATACACTGCAAAACATTCCTTATACAGACCACAGCCTACACTGCAAAATATTTCTTATAGAGGCCATTGCCAACATTATCAGCCACTACAGTGCAGAATCCTTTTAAGCTACAGACAACATCAAGTCAATTCCTCCTCCAGGGAATTCAAGGTCTACAAACTAAAAGGCCATTATCACTCACACAAACACGTTCGCAGCATGTTTCCACTAAAAAAAATCGTCTAATTGGAAGTCTAAAACACTTAATTAAACTTTTTTTAAAATTTGATTCTACCACAACAAAACAAGAATAGTCAAACAATAAATTACTTCTTTTTATTCCAAACATAAAAATTGTGCCACGATACATAAACTGAAATATTTCAGTAGGCATGCAACAACTTCTGACTCAGTTCTACTGACCGTGTGCCTCCACCGTCGATTGACAGAACTCTGATGCCAGGGGCAGACAACGGCTTGACATGGCCGAGGAGGGAAAGGATTTCATGGGCGAGACCTTTCAGAAGTTTGTCGGGAGATGCTGTCAACTTCTTTACGCAAGGTACAGCTTTTTCCTACAGCAAAAGAGAAACAAATGACACTTCAGTCGAATATTCATTTTAAAAACATGTTTAACATACACCCACTCTCCTTAATAAACTGGACGCATTCTGAAACAAGTTCCCTTCATAAAAACTCCAAAAAAGCAACAAAAGCACAATTAATGAGACTAAAATTCATATGAAAAGGTTGGTGTGTGCAGATGTATGTATTTGAGTGTACAAGTGTGCATTTAAGTTCAAACTACTTCCTCAATTTATTCTCTCTCTGCATTTTCCAACTACCCACTCTGAGAAGTAAGTACTTCACACAATGTGTCATAGCTGTAGAGATGGTAAAAAGAGATATAAATAATGAAATGAAACTCATGACAAAAAGTAGAAACGCCTTCATGACTTTAAACAAAAAAATTACTTCAGTCAGCTCTTTATGTTTTGCTTGCTTATAACTAGTCATCTCATCATCTCTCCAGTTGAAAAGGACCCAGACATATCTTAACAAAGTTTGGAAGGATCAAAGATAATATAAATAATAGGACACCATTTTAAAAGATATAGAAAACATCAACATGACTGTCTGTTCACATAAATTTCCTGTAAGCTTTACAAATCATAAAGAACAAAAAGACATTAAAAAATGTGTCTTCACTTGTGCCTGAGTGCAAAACAAATCGACATACAAAATAAAAATGAGCAATGACTTACAGAGGCAGCGTCCCACACACACTCGGGGTGAGCAATGAGGTGCTCACACAGCTCCTCTGCTCGTGTGATCTTGGACATCAGAGAATGAGCAGACTTCAGGGACTGTACCAGAGCTTTGGTACGAGATTCAAGGGAAAGCCGAGAGATTTTCTGGGCGCGTCGTGCCTCTGCCCGCTTTTTCTTCATTTCTGCGGGCAAAACTGTGGGGAAAAGAGGTCCGATGGTCTGTGGGGTGTCTGCAGAAACTGAATCATCATCAACTGACTCTTGCATAGCGACGCCTCGTTGTATCATGTTCTCCGCCTGATGGGGAGCGTTGGTGGCACAGGATGTGTCGTAGAATGATATAATGCTTTGGTTCATCTGAGTGAGAGAATGTTCTAGGGAAGACGTTTGATCTGTGGGTACAGATTTCTCTTCCATGGTCGAATTAGAGCTGGTCCCGTTACGATTCAAAGGATTCCGAGAACTGAGAAATTTCTTTGAAGTATCTGCAAAGTATCTGTTCATCTCAGCAATTCTAAGAGGGACAGTGGCACCCAAAGAAGAGAAATTTATTTTCATCCTGTCTTTTTTCTCCTCTGCGGGAGGGGAAGCCCCAAGAGGAGACTGGACATTTAAATCATCGGAGGACTTTTCTGTCCTGTGAGCATCTCCAGCTCTAAAACGCCGAGAAAAAGTTGAGGAAAATGTCCCAAGATGGCGATGACTTTGTGACGTGTCCTCCTCTTTGCCAGAAGCGAACTTTGCATGCCCAGGGTAGGCATTGGAAGCTAAACACTGGGGATGGATGCCCCTCAGGCCTGCCTGCAGCTTCAGCACAGACATTGAGAGCACTGTAAAGTAAAGAAAAAACCCCAAGATATTAGTGATAGATTTTCATATATAAAAAGTAAACCATACAGCAAAACTGTTAAACAAGTCATTTCTCACATGCACAAAAGCCAGTATTTACATTTTCACACACTGTAAGATAGTACATTGGTCGACTCTGAACTAAGCTCCACAAGTTTTAGGGAGGCTTATGAGCATTATAAAGTGTCTGCAGTCATGCTGCACACAAAAAATTACTGAAACTACATATGGTAATACAATCTAGGAAACTAATGAGCAATATAGTCTGAATTGTTGATTTTTTTCTGCTTCGTGAGTAGGGTAAAGGCGATGGTTTTCAACAGTTAAATAGTTTAAAATGAGCCTGAGAGGCAATAGATGTATAAATAATGCTGCAGTTATAATTGATAAAATCATTTAAATTGGTTGTGTTAGAAATAGAGGGGGGGGGATTGTCACTTGCTGCCAGGCTTTACCACTGCAAAAATGTTTTGTCTTCACTACACCGCAAAATGAAGCAATCCCTCAAATTACACACATTAAAATTGTAAACAACACGTACTGACTAATCTAACACACAAAATACTCCCAGAACTATCATTATGGGAGGGCTTCCGTAACGAGTGATCACTATGAGACAGAGTAGAATTACAGAGGGGTAGGGGTAGGGGTAGGGTTAGAGGTCGGGTTACGTCTCTTCTTTATTGTGTTTTTAGGGGTGGTCGCTCATTACAGAAGTCCTACTAGGCCCCATCATTATTCTATTGTGCTGCATATTATTGTCGTAAGCGTGGCCAATCAGAGGACTAACATTATAGACAGCAGACCGCAGTCGACACAGCATGACTTGAAGTTGACCACTCTATCATGGCAAACCAGCAACTAAACCAGCACCCAACAACCTGATACAGTTGACCTTTAATTCTCTCTTCCCTTTTCAATCAACAAAATGCCTTCTAAAATATAGTGGACCCTCATGTCATTGACAAGAATTCTGTTGTAGCGTAGGCTAGTCGTGACATCCATCATAATGATAATTTGATATGTTAACAACTAGAACTAGATCTAGAATATATTGCAAAAATTATATTGAACAAGGACAGCCGCATGCATGTTGTTCTGTTAAAGAGAGAAGTAGGCCAAGTTTAGTAATTCGGTCGAAGAGCCCACTACCACCACTGGGCTGACACTAATTTTAACAGACTCTAGAGAATTATCTTACCTCTAATCCTCTAACCCAAGGCCAAGGCGATTTTCACAGAGCTCTCTGACAGCAACTAGCACCAGAATGAGTTTCACAGAACGTCAGGTCTCACCGCACTAGTTTATTTGCTGAAACGTTCTCGTAAATAAATAATAACGAGTAAAACACAAGTCTTACAAGCCGTTCTGGCGTTCACTCAGCAACAGTGACTGGCAACGCTACGGCGGCTACGGTGTGTAACAGCAGCACACTGCTTCTCTGCTTACCAAGTTAGCAGACGGGCACCTATTACACTCTTAAAGTAAGGAGTCTGTGTATCAGTTCGAAATTCACACTGTAGCGATAAAGAACGAATTCACGATGAGCAAAATATGGTTTCTGATTTAAGGACACGTAGATCTATTGGGGGTGTGTATTTCACACATCACAGGCCCACCCTGGGAGCTTTATTTTTGTTGTGGTGAATCAGATCACTACCGTCGGCTCTCATGGCGTGATAAGAAACCCCGACGTAACGCGACGTGTGATTGGTTAATCCCTGGCCCGATACAAAATGACGTAGGCGAACTGCAGTCATGCGATGTTTCTGCTTTCCGACGTTCCCCACCCAAACACTCACTTCTATTATCAGGAGTAATGAAAGAACGGGTGTTAAAGCTACAATAAACTTATTGTAATCACAAACAGAATTACAGTACGACTGAATAATTTACTGATCGTCTCAGCTACCCGGTGCTCCGCTTATCTTGAACGGATAGCTCAAGTCCCTGACCAAGAAATACAGCCAATAAGGAAATAAGATTCCCGCACGCCCCCGTTTTTCACCAATCAAAACAGGTGTAAGTTTGTAAATACCACACCGTCTGACCTGATAACCTTTTAGCACACATGCAGCTACACGTGAAAGAGGTCAGCGTCTGGTCTAGACTCGAGACGGTCACGCATGTGATTTGATCACTGTCCTGGAAAACGGCCCAATTTCACAAGGCCACAAATGCCTTTCTTTCCCATTATATATATGCGTTTGGACCTCATACCCACACAACTTGAAATCAATCAGGAAAGACCGAAGAATCAGTGGATTAAACGCTTACAGTTACACTACTAGGCTACTGTAGGCCTACAAATTACAGGTCAACTGAAGAGGGCATTCGAACCCCATGCTAGAATATGTACAGATTATACTGCGCCGCCGTTGGCGCTCTCTACTAACAAAATATACAGCAGATGATTACATTGCTAGGTCATTGAGAAGACTTTTTCTAAAGATAGTAGTTTTGAGATTGGTGATATTAACTACACGTGATCAGAGCAGATGGTTGCGATTACAAGGCCAACTGTACGAGAACATCCGATTTTCACACACCTGTCTTGTGGCGTGATTCAATATTGGGAGTGGTATCGCGCTATGCCACGATGTCTACAATGACGAAACACCAAAACAAATATATGTGTGACCTGGTTTGATGGAGCTTAAAATATACCATAGTTATTTTTACTTTATGATCGGGTGATAAAAACATCATGGTTTGCGAAATTCTCCACAAAAAATCAACCCACCTCCACTTTTAACCGCCGTTTCTCATTACCATATATATTATTATTATCTGCTGCTATTTATTCAATTTTAAAAAAACAAAAAAACTAGGTGTTAACAAGTTAGATTTTTACCTGTCTGTTATGTCACTTTAGAGAAATTAAAAAGATTTAGTAATTATGTGTATACAATATTGGTTTAGTATTCTCTTTTTACATGATGGTTGGGTTATTTAGCCTACTTGTTTGTTGTTGTTGGGTTTTTTCACCATTATTATTGTTGTTTGGGTTTCTTTGAGGAAGGGTAGATGGGATGGGGTGGTGACGTGGGGATACGGGAAGGTGGGGATGATAATTTAAAACGCTTTTAGGGAGATGATTTATGGTTGGCACTAATTAATTACGAAACTTTTTTTAAACTACGAAAGAGAAATGAGGAACTTTTCTCTTGTGAAAGTTAATTAGGCTAGATACAGATACAGTCAACCGGAAGTAAACAAAAATATCTCTAGCGGTAGCAAAGTACACAGTGTTGACTGTCGTGTTCCAACACAGACAAAAGACTTGAAAAGTGAATCACGAAAGCTGACGCTGACAGTGTGTCAAGTGTCAATACTGAAGTATTCTTCTCCTGTTTTTTGCTGAAGTGGTAATCATTCTAACTTGCCCCCTTACCGACAACTCTCACAGCCCCTCTGAACATAATGATATCACTGATTGGCACATCATATTCATATTGATATGATAATTGTTATTGGACTCAACTTTTTTACTTCTTCGGGTTAATGATTGGTCCTCATTCGTCATTAGAATAATTGATCATATAGACTAGAATCTAGTAATTTTGTTTAGGAGTTCACTTAAGTTTAGGATAGGGTAGATGGAAGGACTTCCGTAACGAGCGACCACCCCATCAAACACAATTATTCACAATAAAGAAAAGGCCTAGACCTAACCCTACCCCTACCCCTACCCTTACCCCTACCCCTACCCTAAGTGGCCTAAGCCCTCAATTCTGCTCTGTCTCATAGTGGTCGCTCGTTACGGAAGTCCTCCCGGGTAGATAGTTTATTTTAAGGCCTGTCTAATTGATGAATAAAAAGAAAAACATTTGCCCACCCTGATAAAATCTTGTTTACGTTTTTTTACAGAAGGAATCCTTTCCGAGCCACCGTTATGAAATTAATGGAAAGAGGCAGAGGGTGTAGGTTAAGATTAAGGCTTGGGTTACATTAAGGTTTGGGTTACAGCTGGGATTAATATAAAGTCCTTTATTTATTGTGTTTGTTGGGTTAATCACTCGTTACGGAAGTCCTTCCCAGTTTACCAGTCTGACTTAAAGTGGTAGTCTTTATTCACAAAAATTATGTTAAGTTAAAGTAACCCTCACCCTGCTCTGTACCTTTAAAACAATTAATTTTCCTTCCTATTCCTATGATTCTGACATCCCCACACTTCACCTTCAGCAATATTGTAATTGAATACACTACCAGAAGAGCTTGTTCACTTTCATCTCTGTCCGCCTTTTAAAAAGTTTTTCCCAACCCTTTGAGAAATCTGCTACAGAACAACTACACCTGCTAGAAGAGCAGAGAGCAGTTTGACATTGAAGAAAAGAAAAAGAAGAAATAAATATATATCAACGGACACAAATTTGTTCTCTGTACCCAAGGTTGTTTTGAACTTGGAGAAGAAGCTGATAAGTAGAAGCAAAAGCCCTAGATTCAGAAGTCACTAATTAACTCACTTCAAGGAAGTGGGGAAAGGGTACAAAAAGAGCAGCAAACCAAGAGATGAGTATGATACCCCAAGAGGAAAGATTGCATGGATCTGTTGGCAGATTCATGATTTTGACAAACAAAAAGGACCAGCCTGGGGCACACAATGTTCTTGTTGTGGTGGACGAGATTGTGCCATGAAAAAATGTCCACTTGGGGTTAAGTCCAAAGATGGGACAAGAAGTAAAGAAAACTTGTGCTACAGAGAGGAATCATGAAACAGACTAAGGAGCCAACAGACTAGGTCAGCCAGATGGCAGACACTGAGGAGGTGTTGGCTCAACCCAAAGCCTTCTCAACATCACAACTCTGAAAGACGAACACAAAATGCTACACTTTCAATGATATCTTGCCAAAGTTCAAACATGCAGAAAATTAATTTACGCAGCTTTATGTTGCTGAAGCCTTTTAGCGTGTGAAACTAGATGGGAATTTAAGTTATAACACCAACCATGATCACAGCAATGGAGGAAGTAAGGTTGACAGGGCTCCCATTTGGTCTCAATGTCTTCAGCGAAATAGTTCACAGTTGTCAATTGCCAGGTGGTCTTTGGAGGCATCACAGGTGAAGCAGAATATCAATGGACTCTATTTTGTTTGTTGGTGTTCTGAAGATTTACTCTTTTGATGTTTCTTGAAGTGTTTTGTTATTTGTTTTGATTGGAGGGGGGGGGGGGGGCTGTAATTTTTGTTAGGACATCATGAAGAATGTGTAAAATATTGTAGTGCATCAAAACAGTTTACATGTGTAAGAATTTTCCCCTTTTTACTTTCAGCTCAGCAATTTGCCTGTCAAAATGGCTGGAAATGAGCAAGGGCTGTTCTCAGATATTGAGTTTGAGAAAGCCTGCGATGAGCTCGATGTTCCGGACGTTTCAGGCTGGGAACATTTTGTAGAGTCTCAGGGAGTCAAAATTTACAGACTGTATGATGAGGTTCGTAATTTTTGTGAAAATATTAACTATTTGTTCATTTTGACTTATGAATTTCAGTCTCTCTTCTTTTGTTTCCAAAGTCGTAATTGTACTCTACTGCACTCATCACTCACATTTGGGGGTTTATATGATGTCATTGGTAGGTCTTACTTGACTAGTGTTATTTCCTTCTGGTGTTCCTGCACGTCTGTTTTGCTTTTTCCCTGCACTGAATGACCTTGGTAAATTGTGTTGATGTGCTTCTCTTTACTCAAGCAAAACTTTTATCAACCACTGTTTCGTAGATGATTTGCTCATACATATATATATATATTCATTGGATAACATTTTTGGAATTGGCTTACAGGTTAGCCTTTATTCGTAGGTTGTGTACTCATTAATCCAATCCGTACGCTTTCCATAGCGGTCTGTCAAAATGATTTTTTGAGAAATACTTTCATATGGATAGGGAAGACTATTTCTGACTCTAACTTCCTTTTCTGTCTCACCTCTCGTCTCACCAGACTTCAGGCTTGTACCAGTATAAAATCTTTGGGGAGCTGGATGATGTCCCCCCTGATGTGTGTGCCAAGGTCTACATGGATCTGGAGTACAGAAAGGAGTGGGATTCTTATGCCAAAGGTTCGTACTAAAGCGGAAAATGTCAAGCAAAACATTTTTGGCAGAATAGCCTTTAGAGCAAAGCTGCAAATTGTAACATTTCAATGCATTTCTTAAGGACAAAAGTAATTTAATTAGACAATGTTGTATTTGACAATCACATACTGTTGAAGGATTCTTCAGGCTAACTGTTGTTTGCTGCCAGTGATTCTGTCATCGATGCTGTATGTTGTGAAATTTTGGAGTGAAGCAATATGAGCATGTAAAGGAGTGTGGCAATGATTTAGCACTCCAAATTTATAATATTTGTTTGAGATTTAGAAAGTTGAATAGTTTTATATGGAATGGAGAAGAAGACAAACAGTTTTAAGGCAAAACTAACTGATATGAAAAAGAAAATTGCAATATTACAAAGATTGAAGAAGGTGGTTGGATTTTCTGATTGTTTTTATGTTGTTGTTTTTTTGTTTTTTCTTGTGATAAGAGTAAGGATTATAGGTCAGCTCCTTTGGCTCTTTAGAAAAGGAAAAAACAAACTTACCTGCAAATTTTAAAAAATGATTCATGTTTCTGCTCTTGTTTCAAAATCGTGGTTTGAAAGTGATTTTTAAAAATATTCATCTTAGATTGTATGTATTTTTTATTCCCAGAATTGTTTGTGAAAGAATGTGAAGGAAGGAATCTGATCTACTGGAACATCAACTTTCCCTTCCCTCTATGGAACAGAGATGTATCCTTTTCCTGATTTGTTCATTTTAGATTAATGGTGTGTTGTGGTTGATATTCAATGCAGGAGGAAAAGGAGCGACACAGCTGTTTTCAGGTCTCACTTTGCTTTTGTTTTGTTTTGTTTTGTTTTAGTAAGTGTTTTATAGCACTAGCAACACAACAAGACCATTTTCGTAAGTGTTGAAGAAAAGAGTCATTACTAATGAGTAACAAGCACAAAAAAGTAAGAGGAGAGATAAGGATGATAGATGTTTGATAGGAAAGAAGGAACAGACCACACCAGAGCACTTGCCAACCACTCACTTCTGCTTTCAGAACAGAAACAGATAGCAGTTTGGGGTTGAGACTCTGGAGCACCTTTAAATAATTTTTCCAAGGTGGATGAAGATATGAAATCAAAAGTTGAGTGTTTCTTGTTTCCATTAGAGTCCCATTTTATTGAAATAATGGCACTGGTTCTGGGTATTGTGGGGTTGATTTTTTTTAATGATGACTCGTGTTATAGAGCACTTGGCTACAACATCATGTCTTGATTCCTCATGATCATTCTGACTTGATGATATTGTTTAGTTCATCACAAGTTCATGACTGATTTCTTCTTGTGTTTCCCGGGGGGGGGGGTTCCTTTTGCTTATTTTACAACAAAGTTGTTTTTTTAATCCCTATTCTTTGCCTTCCTGATACGATCATAACCTAATGATGTTAGTAGTCACAGTGCTTCTTTGCTCGTTTACAATCTTTGTTGCGTTAAATAATTATTTTTTTCTCCTTGTTCCTTTTTTATGTTGAGATGTGCAACATTTGACGCTCTGCTACAAATTTAGGATCAAGTGAAAGGAATGAGCCATACGGTACCGCTGAAATGTTTTTTCTTATCTAGTCCAGTACGTGTTTGGTCGAGAGTACCGTGAGATGGAGCAGAACGGTCGCAAGGTGTGGGCTGTGCTGGCCAAGTCCATCGAGACGCCCTCTGTGCCCGAGAGAAAAGGACTAGTCCGAGTCAGCGACTATCTACAGAGCGCAGTCATGTGCTCCAACGGCAAGCAGGGATCCAGAGGTGAGGTGTTAGTAGGTTATTCGCGGGTGCTCTCTTGTGGTTTGCTCCTTCTTTCCTATCGAACATCTATCGTCCTTATCTCTCCTCCGTGGATGGTTGGCAGGTGCTGGTGTGGTTTGCTCCTTTTTTCCTATCAAACATCTATCGTCCTTGCCTCTCCTCCTTCTTTTTTATGTTTGCTACTCTCTTGTAACACATCTATTCTTTGGCACTTTTATGACCTTATTGTGTTGCAAGTGCCGTAAAACTCTTACGAAAAAAACATCTATCGTCCTTATCTCTCCTCCTTCTTTTTCGTGTTTGTTACTCTCTTGTAATTCATCTATACTTCGGCGCTTATATGACCTTATAATCTGGGGTTAAAAAGTCTCCTGTTAATTTCCTTCTGTTTTTGGTTGTTTTCCTTTTTTCTGCTTTTTAAAGGAAAATGAATTTCTCATAAAGATATGACCTTACTCCTTTCATAGCTGCTTTCAGTTTCAACCAAAGTGAAAATTTTGTCACAAAATAATCGTTTTCAGTCCTTTTCAAATATTTAACACAGTTAAGACAAACTATTTATGATTTTGTAACATCTCAATGTAGACCATATAGTTTTTTTTTAAATCAGCTCTTCTTCCAATGTATCCTTTAAGTCATTCAAATTAATTTGTATCATTATCCTTGAAGTATTTCACGTTATGGGCCCAGGTTCCAATTCTTTCTTTTTCAAACCAAAGTAGAACAAGGTACAATTTTTTAAAAATTTTTATCGATAAAAATAAACATCTGTCCCGCTCAAAACAGAAATGACAAATGTCAGTCTCTGGTTAAAGAATATTGTTAGATTTCCCCCTTCATGTTTTGTGGACTTTGAAGATTAATTCACAGAACCCTTACCTAAAAAGTTTTGAGGTTGTTTTTTTTTCAACACAGACTGTTTTGGAAACTTGGCTTTATCAGTACGGAATTCCTGAGCAGATTGTGACACTAAACAACTTTTCATAGCAGGATTTGATCTTGCCTGTTTTTAGCAGCCAATCCCATGAATAGTAGCAAACACTGCTTGGATGAAAGGTTGTTAAAAAGAAGTGTGTAAGTGGTGAATTCCAACAAGTCTCCTAGATTTGTTGTTTCACAATGACAGTTTGGGACAATGCAGGATTCATAACCTGTAATAGTGTAATTTAACAAATGATAACAGTAGCTGATTCAGACTAAAACTGGAGTCAAGTGATGAAAAGTATTGAAAGTGAAGCTGAAGACATTCTTAGTAATGTTGTCTTGTCTTTGACTTAAGTAATGTTTTCTTTTGTGACTTTTTAGACACACTTGTTTACATATTATATGTGATTTTTATGTCGGACAAGAATTTTTTTTTCTTAATTTTTTAACTCCTCTTCTTTATTTCTATATTTTGCAATTTCTGTTTCATGTATTGTATTCAAATTTGGTGGTGTGTTAAAAGAACTGTAATGAAATGATTTTCTCTCGAAGATTGAACAAGTTTTTTAAGATAACTTGGCCTACTAGTTTTTCTATATATATTTGAAAACCCCCATAAATCTTTAGCACAGACAGCAGCATATGGTAAGGGCCAAAGGGTTCAGTGAGGCAATACAGGGAAGATGTTGAGATAAGGTCCATACATTTACATATCACTTCTGGGCGAATTATGTAGATATGAATTCTGTGTTTGATCAATGACGGTTATAAATCATCTAAATTACTCATTTAAATTACTCATCCCCTTTATGTTCCTCCAGCTTTCATGAAGTATTTTGACAACCCCGGTGGCAACATCCCGACCTGGCTCATCAACTGGGCAGCCAAGGTGAGTTCAGATCGCGACTCATATAGTGGGTGGTTGGAATGTGACACTATTTTATTTTCTCTTAATATGGCTTGAGCCTAGACACTCTCATTTAGAAAAGACTTGGAATTTTACATCCATGCTCTTTTGATGCTGTAGTCTATGTGGTAGCTTCTTGTATATTGTTGCGCAAAAAGAAATACAGAGACTGAAATTCTCTCGGAGAAAAAAAAAACTATCCTTATCAGCTCTGAAGCTGGCCTTATATTACGTGTAATAGGGTCAACATTTTATGTTGGATAAGGTGTGCTGACAGTTCTCTTTTTCCTTGGATCCTGATAAGGCCTCTACACATTCCTTCAAATTCACATTCATGATAACTAGGCTCATGTGTCTTGAACTGGAAATTATGGATAGATTAATTTGCCAATATCTCAGTGTGAACTGTTGGTTGGTGGGGTTCGGGGGGTTTTTTGTGTTGTTGTTTTTTTTTGGGGGGGGGGGGGGGGGGTTCAGCCTCTCATCCTTTCCCTGAGATTTTTTTTTCCTTTTTTAATTAAAAGTTTTAGTAAGAGTTTTACAGCAGCTGCAACACAATGAGGTCATATAAGTGCCGAAGATTTGAGGTGTTACAAGAGAGTAACAAACACAAAAAAGAAGGAGGGGAGATAAAGATGACAGATGTTTGATAGGAAAGAAGGAACAAACCACACCACAGCGCCCCGCCAACCACCCACAGATTTTATTTTCATAATTTCACTTTGATATTTCGCTGTTGTAATTAGTTCACAGGGATTGTTTTTAGTTGAGTTTCAGTTGTCTTTTTTTGTATCCTGTGGGTGTTCAGAGGATGCCACTGGTGGTAAATTAAATACAGGTATCAATGGTAGCTATGAGTGAACTCCCTTTAGTTGTGAAGCTGGTGACTGTGAACCTTGTTTTGTTCTTCAACTCACAAATCTTGTTTTGATTTTGATGTTCATCCTGAGGCTTCTCCTGTTTACCTGTTGATGCTCGCCCCTGTCCGCAGTGGGTGGTTGGCGGGTGCTCGGGTGTGGTTTTCTCCTTCTTTCCTATGAAATATCTATGGTCCTTATCTCTCCTTCTTTTTTGTGTGTATGTTACTCTCTTGTAACACCTCTAATCTTCGGCACTTATATGACCTTATTATGTTGCAAGTGCCGAAAAACTCTTACTAAAACGAAAACAAGACCTTATGCAGTTGTGAGTGGCGTAAAACTCTTACTAAAACTAAACTGAAACCTGTCCACAGACGGGAGTGCCGCAGTTCCTGACCACCATGCACAAAGCTTGCCGCGGCTATCCGGATTTTCTCAAGAAAAAAGAGCAGCAGCAGAAGAGCAGTTGACCTCCGCAGCCGTCTAACCTGACTGAGGGCTTGTCGTTTGTGTTTGACCATTATTATTATTGTAGCAACAAGTGATGAATGGTTTTGGAACTATGAGAAAAATGTGGTGGGCAAAGGAGAATGATGGTGCCTAAATCCTGTAGATGTTTGAATGTTTTGTTCCTGTTCTTACTGCTTTTAGGTGATGACCTTGTGTGTGGTATGATGAGTTTTGTGCATAATCATACAATATATCTGTCTGTGTAATAAGAAATATGTAGACCTTTGAATTGTTGGTTTTGCTGATAAATCACCTTTTCTTTCTTTTTTTTTTTTGCGGATAAGCCATCTTTTCTTTTTATTGCTGATAAGCCTTCTTTTCTTTTTATTGACCTGAGTTTATTGGTCGGGTGAGCCATTAATTTTTTTAAAATTTACACCAACTTGCCATGACATTTTTAAAAGTTTAACAAAGCTAGAGATTGGCATACATTTTTATATGATGTTTCAAGGATGTGGTAAGAGGGAAGAAATTCTAATGAAATTTTTGTCTCGATTTTTTTGAGTGACACAAGTTTGTTTTTTTGTTTATTGTTTTTTTTTGGGGGGGGAGGGGGGGGATTTTTTCATAGCAATTGTAAGACACTTTGTATTCTTCTTTTCCATATTTTTATAGGGCCACATATTTACGTGAGTATACATGAATGTTGTCCCCGTGTCTGTCTAAACATGACTGCACACACTCTTAGAGCTGTTCAACAGTGCTAGTCTTCCTTCAACTTGAAAACTTGAAGAATGGTGTGTTTAGAGTAGAGGTGTTTGGAGACAATTCTTGTGCTTTCCCTTTTGCTTGTGAGAGAGTTAAGTTTGGCTGGGGGTTTTCTTTAGCCCAAGCCATGTCTTTTGAGGTTATGGTATAGCTTCAAAGTTTGAACTTTAGGTTATGGATTGTTGTTGTTTTTTTTACAAACTCAAAATGTTTAACTTACATCTCCGGCCACTGCGGTGTATTTGTTTGATTAACTTGGTCCTGTGGAGAGGTTTGAGGTTCAAATCTTTTCTTGTCCATCCTAGAACTAGAATGTTTGTTTTTTCCTTTGGCCAGGCGTCCTGAAAGGGGACCACCTGCATTTTCCTCAAACCAACCTCGTTGTGCCTCCGTCGTCAAGACGACAACTTGGAATTTTGTTGTGGAAAAAGTGAATTACAGTGGAATCCACGTGAACTGAAATCTGCCAGACGGCTGGATTTTCCTTGTAGCTTAAGATATGTTTTCAGTTAAGAAAGATTGCTCAAATTGCTAAAAACAATTTGGGATTCTATTTTCTTTCAGTTTATCGCTCTTTTCCGATTAGCCGTGTTTGATTTAAGTGGACTCTACTGTATTTCCGTTTCCTGAACAGAAATGATCTGAGTTTTAAATCAAAAGAAATGCTGATTTTTATAGTAGTATTGATATTAATGATATCCATGATGAATATTTCTTTTTAAGAAACGATTTTACTTCAGGTAAGTACTTGATCATGATAAAGTGTTACCTACCTCAGTTGATGATCCCCACTCAAATCTTCTCTCCTGTGATCTGTCATGGCCACAAAGATTGCGAACAATCAGCCTTTATTTATATATTGATTGATTGAAAGAGTGCTTTTGAAAGAAGTGTATTTTCAGAATGATTTTTAAAATGCTTTTCATCGTCATGAGATACAAAAAGTATTCCTAGGGATTGGGTGAAGTCACCCAGTCTATCTCTATGTTGTGTCTATAACAGTTAATGTGCAATTTTTGCAATAAAAATTCTTTTATTTGTAGCTTTCAGAATTTTTTAGCTTCTATCATCTAATCATGAGGCAATTTGTTTTTGTCAGCACAAAGATTTCCCATTATTGTAGTCTATCTGTAACGATGAGAATTTTAAAAAAATATATATATTTGGTCTGCTTCTTCATAAACTGCGACCACGCTCCCATTTTCCATTTGTCCAGTCCAGTTAGTGCCATCGAAACTCGTTTACTTTCATTTATAAAGGCAAAGGGTGTTTCTCCATTTTGAGAACATTTCAAAGTGTAATGCAATGATAGTCAAATTACCTTTACTTGCTTACTTTCTAACAAATACAATACAGCACAACACAAATTACAATATAATACAAAACAACACAATATACAATACAAACAACACAATACAATAAAACAATACAATACAACACAACACAATACAAATTACAATATAATACAAAACGACACAATAATACAATACAACACAATGCAATAAAACAATACAACACAACACAGTACACTATTACCAATACAAATCAGCTGCTCAGACAGTCTAAGATTTTGAAAAGCCATGTATGATAGATAGATTCTTACTCTGAGCAGTCAAAACATTTTGTGTTATCAGTCTGTGTTCAGTAAGTTATAACTGTATAACATCTTAGTCTTAGTTTTGTTAACTTCTGAATTTCAGAGATTTTATGGCATGAGATCTATTTTTCATAACTCTACATGTCTACTACATGATGTACTGATGATATTTTCACTTTCTCTGTTCTGTGATGTAATGTCTGTTTTAACTTATTGTCTAAGCTTTTACTTTACAGGGCACAATAAAATTGTTATCTTTACAAGTATTCACAAGTTCATGTATGTTATTTAAGTTAGTCAGCCTTTGGGGTTTGTATCAATATGAATGTAATTTATAATACCAAAGAACATTGTCTGCAGTGTCCTATAAAATTAGATGAAAAAGATGCTGCGCCTATTTTTTTTGGAGTTTTTTTTTCCGTTTAGATCTCATTGCATGTATTTTTGGTTCCATCTACTAGTATGTTGAAATAATATATATAGCAATAACAATCTTCATTCATCTCATCAGAGGAAATTTGTCTCATTCAATGACTATGGCGGTGGTTTCATTTTAAAGTTCATGTACTATGTTTTCTGTCGCATACCGACAAGTAAGGACGTAAATTTTACATATTGAAGCACCTCAGCTTTGTAAACTAAACATTCTCTCTCTCTCTCTCTCTCTTTCATTTGTAGTACTGTGTGTTCGGTAACTTCACTGAATTTGGTACTAGTTCATTCCTATAAATGTTTGTTTTTTCTTTCTTGGAAGTATGTCGTTTGATTGCTGATGGATGTTGAAATTTCTATGTCAGTTGAAGAGAGAGGTATATACAGATCTCATGTGTTTTAAAAGATTCACATTGCTTTTACGGACTGTCATCATTTCTTTTAAATAGAATACTCCCAGTATTTAAGAGTAAAGAGTATATGTGTGGAAAAAACCCAGAAAACAATCATGCTTTTTTTTGTAATTTGTTGTTGTTCTGGACTTGTTGCTGTAACTTGATCTGAGATTATATATCAGAGCTACCTGGCAGTGACAGGCATCTGTGTTGTCACGAGTTTGATTCCAGTGCGGGAGAAATTTTATCTATCTGTCTTCTGAAACTGTAACCCTTTCATTTAGCCAGGGTTGGCTCTCTCCGACAGGGTTAAAGCAGCTCATCTCCTGAATTATCTAAATTTTGTCAATAGAGGCATAAAACATCTACAGTTACTATAGACCTATTTTCTAGCATAATGACTGACGTCACAAAGTGTATAAAATACTGTCAGGATCATTACCTACCCATCTCAATTCAAAGTCTCATTTATTAATTAAAATCAATGCAGTTCATTTCTTATATTTTAATTGATTGGTGCCACAAGTGGAAAGGAAGTTCACAATACTGGCACAAGACCAGTCTCTGCATGAAAAGTGAAAGTACATTGGTAAGGCAGTATGGATTCATTGTCCTTCATAACAATACAAACAACCAACATGTATGTGGAAACACTCCTCATAAAAAAAGACTTTTCACTATCATATATCACTTTGGAAACGGAAATTCTGAGGTACAATCATATCTCAAATAAAAAACTTACTAACCAAACGTTCATCAATATAATACGAATTTGCTGTCTGTACACAAGCAGTTGGATTACCAAATACCACAAGCCATAAACAGAAAAAGAGAATCTAACAAGGAAGTAGCAGCCGTCACAGGAAGTCAATGTACTTTTCTGTAGTAAATATTGTAACAACGCAACCATGTACAACTGTAGTTTCAATAAGTAGTACTCTCAAAGACACAAAAAACTGGACTGAGGTACAATGACTAGGGACAGAACACAGCAAACAAAAGAAAGAGGAATAGTAGCTCATGACATATCAAGGAAAATAAGGGTAAACTAAACAGCACTTTGGGCATGAACTGAAACTGTCCCCGTGGTTTTATGCACCCCATATAATTTAGCAAAATTTGATATTTTTTTGCATAATTTCTTATTATTTTCCTTTATCATTCTTTGATAAAAATTAACAGAATCGCATAATTTCACATTTTGGGCTCAGTTTGCATAATTTCAGAATTTTTCTTGCATAAAACGACGGGGACAGACTGAAAGTAAAAGTGACTGTCGACCGTCAGCATCATCAACATGGCGTCTAAAACACAAAGCAGTGGCTGGTTCTGGTTAAAAAAAGTTTGATGAGCAAAGCAGCTGATAGATAGAGATCTAAACATTCGAGAGTGGATTTATGCAAGACAGTTGACAACTGAGAGTGGGTAAAATTAAACATTCATTAAGATTTCAGACCTCCTTGAGACAAAAATAAGGAAATGTTTTAAAAGCTCAGAAGAAAAAAATTTCAGATCTTAAATTGTACTGGCAGACGAATGTAACCATAAATGGAACAACATCTGGATAAGTATTTCATTGTAATTATAAATGTTACACTTGCATTACTTGCATTGCACAAAAATACCTGATCTTTTACAGTAAAAATAGAAATGCAAATTGCTCTTGTGCTTCTCCTCTACTCTAAAACAACAAAGTATTTTGAATCAGTCGTAGTGACAACATAAAATGTATTTAAGGCACGGTAACACTAATTCGTAATGCTTCACTTCATGGAAGAAAGAACAGTGAGAGGAACCTACAAAATCTGCCTTCCCTTCATTTTGTGCCATGAGACAATCAATAATCAAAGCAGCTCATATATTGCGCGGAGTGCAAAGTCGGTTCGTGTTTTGAGCAAAACTATTAAAGCAATATTTTACAATAAAAAACAGTATATTTTTAAGTGGATTTAAAAGTACTTGAAACAATTTTCTGAATCACTCATACAACTGATAATGAAACTAAATGCTAAGAAAAACTGATTCAGTTTAAAAAAAAACAAAATTCTCACAGATCATTGTCTACAATTCTACAACTACTTTTATTTGCCCCCCCCCACACACACACACACACAAATCACAATCTATAACAAGACAAACATTGTGAGGGGCACGTATTAGAAAATAGAACAATAGAAATATTTTCATTTCTTTGGTCTTCAAGTCATCTGTAAGATATAAATAATCCTCTCCGTTCTCCTAAAACACGACTGAGCCTTTCAATCTACAATTCTACCATACTTTTAAAGGCCTCCAAATCACATATACTGACATCATATACCCCGTACATGAAATTCATTCAAGCTTTAGTTAAGATAAAAGGCACATTTGTAAAAACCATAGAGAAAGGTATCACAAGTGGAGAAAACAAAATTGTTATAAGTTGGGTAAAAGGCAAACAACAAAATGTTTTGTCTTTTCACTTTGGAATGTAGTACCGCGAGGGAACAAACGGCATCTTCGACACCTGGGCGTCCAGCATTTTTTGCCGAACCTGAATTTTGACTTTTGTGCCGTTCTTTACAAACGGTGTTTTCACATAACCCATGGAGACGTTGACCTTGAGTGACGGGGAGGGGCAGCCACTGGTTGTCTCCCCTATCACCTCAGACCCATCTTCTGTGTAGATTTTGGACCCACCTAAGAAAGTAAACAGTGAAAAAGAAATTCTTTTTTTTTTTTTTTGTAAGAGTTTTACGGCACTTGCAAAACAATAAGCTCATATAAGTGCCGCAGGTTAGAGGTGTTACAAGGGAGTAACAAACACAAAAAAGAAGGAGGGGAGATAAAGACGATAGTTGTTTGATAGGAAAGAAGGAGCAAACCACACCAGAGCACCCTCCAACCACCCACAACCACTTCACTGCACAAGCTGGACAGTCCATTAGCATATATATATGAGCCTTTCAAAACCTCAGCACAGAAAGGAGGACACAAGGCATCAAAATTCAAAATGAGACAACAGCCTCAAAATAATGGAGTTTCACAAGATTTCATTATGCATTTTCAGAAAACAATACTGTCCAGGAAACTGACACTTCAATTAACAAAATTTCGCTGGTTTTTTTTAAGGAAAGCTGCTGCCTGAGATGCCTTGCTCAAAACCAGAACATATAATCAAATGGACCAGCATGAGCACAAAAGCATTTGAATTAGCACGTACCTCGAACGGGAACTCCTGACGAAATAAAACCCACTCTCCGACGGCTGGGTTTTGCCTTGATCTGATCAAGAATAATGGAAGCCCCTGGGAAATCTGCCTTTGGTCGACGAGTTTTGCCTAAATAAAAATAGAAAATATTCCAGTTGTAATTTCAGTATATGTGTCACGTGGTGGTGGATCGTCAATTTCTGGGCATGTGGAGTTATTCATGGTGTCATCTGAAAGCTTATTTATTTGACTTGTTTTCAATTTTTTAAAATATCCATCTAGCTTGAATAGATTAGAAGTCGAGATATTTGCGATTGAAGAAGGTGAGGTAGCCTGGTTTCAGTGGTTAAATTAATGAGAAAATGGCCGCCAAAGTTTGGTAACTTTAATAGCTTAAGAGTCCTTGAAAATGGAAAATGACATAGAAAATCTACTTTGTTCCTCTAACTTTAAGGTTTTCAGTAAAATTCACATGGAAATGTGCGTTCATATGAACATAAAAGGTGTTTAGCCAAAAAACATAATTTTGATAAAAATTACCAAACTAATGGAAAAATGCCTTTTTCTTTGAGTTAATTAACTTTTTTACGGTATTTTGACGAGCACCTGATTTCACCTCGATGCCTCTCATAATATGATTCTTTACAAGTTGTGAGGACTAAAACTAAAACATGTAGCCTGTGTCATCATAAAACGCTTTTCTGATTGAGTGTGCAGACCCCATGTTGATTACAAGAGAGGAAACTCTCTTTTGTGTCCCAGTAACCAAATAGTCCAGGCCCATTATACCGTCAGCCTTGGGACAAGCTTTCAGTTGGTGGCATAACGAAGTTCTAATGCTGTCCATTGTTCAATAGCAACAATTGCCCAACGTCAAGGGAAATGATTCTGCCACAACTATACGAAAGGCAATATCATGGTGAGTTATTTCCCTTTGTCCAAACCTTGGCCTTGAGGTTTCCTGCATGATGTGACAAACAATTACTAGCTCATAGAGTCATGTGTGGGAGAAATAAATATAGTCAAGCGCAGTTGTAGATTAGTTGCCGTGATTAGTGTTTACCTTTGGCAGTTAGCAATGTTGCTGGGCAAATGTATATACTTGGGTGGTGAGCGAGGCTGGCAATAGAACAGGGGTTTATGTACATATATATTTGTGTATTTCAACAGGAAAGATAGGCCTACTAACTCATCCTGCATTTTCAATGAAAAACTATTTTTAATGTTAAAAGTAACCCTGCAAAGAAGAAAACTTTCTGACCACACCAATGCATTAACCAACCCTCTACCTTTCATTTACTGTAAAGTTGGGGCTATTGAGCTGAGGAAAAAAGTCGCTGCTTATAGCCTGAACTTCACTGTAATCAAGTTTACTACCCTTTCAAAAACAAAGGGAAGAAATAGGCCCAGATTGGGGGGAGGGTGGCAGTTAGGTGTGTGTGTGTGTGGCAGTTGGGTGGGGGGGGGGGGGGGGGGAGTAATAAATAAAGTTGTTTTGACCACAAAGAGCAACTCACTGACTAGCCAGGTCAGGCTTGCTTCAATGGGGGAGGTTGTTTGGTCGATGTCATTGCCGTAGAGACACAAGCCCGCCTCCAGACGAAGACTGTCTCTGGCACCGAGACCGATCAGTCGGACAGACGCGTGAGAGGAAGACAGGAGAGACGACACAATACTCTCTGCATCTGTCTTTGGAATGGAAATCTGTGGAGAACAAAAATGTGTTGTAGTGGTAGGCATTATTCTATTTCTGCAAAAAATACTGCACTGGTCTATATTTCAATCCCTCTGATAAAGGCACATATGACATACACATACATCCAAGGGAGGTAAAAAAGTGCCAGTTGCAGGGAGTGAAAGTAAATGTTGGACATTCTGCACACTGTTGCACTATTTTGAGTTGCTTTAGCAGTCCCGGTCGTTTTATGCAAGAAAAATTCTGAAATTATGCAAACTGAGCCCAAAAATGTGAAATTATGCGATTCTGTTAATTTTAACAAGAATGATAAAAGAAAATAATGAGAAATTTTGCGAAAAATGATCAAATTTTGCTAAATTATGCGGGGTGCATAAAACCATGGGGACAGCTTTAGGTTTAAGTGTTGTGTCTTCACAGTCACAGCCTCCTCTTTCTTTTTAATCTGAGACTGGTTTTGACTTCTGTTACGAGTCATCTGTAAAAAAAAAAAAAATTTAAAAAAAAAATATTAAAAAAAAAAATATATATATATATATATATATATTCCTCTTCAGCACATAAAAAAAAAATACAAAGCTGTTAGTCCTAAATCCCACAAATCTCACAAAATATCAGCAGGTATTGACGTTCAGAAGTATGAGAACAGGAAAGGCACAAAATGAAGCACAGTTACCTCCACTCCATCTTCTCCCGTGTAGCCACATCTGGTTACCCGGCAACCCTTCACCCCAAACACAGTCGCTGACGTCGTGGTCATGAATGGCAGAGTTGTCAGATCAAAGTCTACGCCTGGCTGCAACACTGAAATAACTTCTGGACCTAAGAAAAAAAACCCAAACAATTTCTCATTATCCTGTGGTAATAGTTAAGATCCAAATATTTAATAAGTGGTACTTTAACACAACTAACTTTTTTAAAGATAGAAGTTAAAACAAATATATGTGAGTAACTATGGTGGCATTTGGTTTGGGAACAGTTATTCTGTCCCCGTGGTTTTATGCATCCCGCATAATTTAGCAAAGTTTGATCCTTTTTAGCATAATTTCTGATTATTTTCCTTTATCTTTCTTTGTTAAAATTAACAAAATCGCATAATTTCACATTTTTGGGCTCAGTATGCATAATTTCAGAATTTTCCTTGAATAAAACGACGGAGACAGGTTATTTGAGAAGTGCAAAAACTAATCTAAATAACTTAATGCTTAAATGATGTTCAAAGACACAACTGAACATTTCATAATCCTCAGGACATAAAAGTCATAACAAAACCCAAACTTGCTCCAAATTCAACATGTAAAACATAAAGTGGCTTTATCAAGGTAATCTTTAAAAACTAAGGACCTTAAGATAGTTTACAGTAGGCCTATCATGTTATAACTTTCCATATTGCTGAAATGTTTAAATAAAAACAAAGACCACTTTTCATGGGAAGAAAGTTAGGACAATAGCAACACTGAAAACATCAGGTATGAGAAGCAGACTATACCGAAGACCTCGCTATTCACCTGCATGAACGTTCCAAGTGATGATAAAACAAAATTGCAGCTCTACCCCATCCCCAGGTTATTGTTTACACACAAGAACTTTTAAACTTTCATTCATCACGGTACCATAAAATCCTGGTGAAAATATACTCCCCCTCCCCTCCTCTATTTGGAACTGACTTGACCTAGTGCACACTCTCTATAGGGCGCCATGACATAATTCGTGAAACAGGCTTTTAACCCTTCCAGCCCCAGTCACTTTTGTGCATTCCCAGTCCCAGCCAATACAGCAGTATTTCAGAAAAAGAGGCAAACATTCTAAAAAGTGATGGAGTATCTTTGTAATGAGGTTTAGATAATAACAAAAAAACATTATTTAAAGGTACATGAACAAATAATATTACGAAAATTAAAGTTTAAATAGGTTCGCTAATTTTTTTTTATGTGCAAATTTGGTACCCCCCGAAACTGAGAATATACGCTCTTGGGACGGAGGGAGGTACAAGCGCTGCTGAAAATATACACGCATGGGGCTGGAAGGGTTAACTTTTAATCTATTTTAACACTTGGGGGGTCGAAACTGGCTTTTACCATAGTCCTTTACCCCTTGGCTAGGTCCTTGACTCATGACATTACACTTCCTATACATGAACACAAGGGGGAAAAAAAAATAATAACTTGACCTTGCACGGCAATCAAAGCATTGTCAATGGGAGACAACTTCACATCCCGACCAGCAGCTTGAAATTCTGATTCTCTGGCCTGCAAAAACAAAACAAAACAAATTATAGAAATAAGAATATGTCCTATACAATGACAATGACAATGACAATCTTTATTCATCTCGCAGGGAGAAATTTGTCTTGGTCGTTAACAATGGCAGTAGACGTTACAAAAGTTAGACTTAAAGGTGAACTCACGCAAACGCACACCAAGACAGGACATTATGCCAAGTAAATACATGTCTCATGGGCTGGGACAACCCGCTCCGTAACACATTCATTCTCTCTCTCTCTGTTTCATTTGTAGCACTGTGTGTTCAGTAACCTCACTGCAATTGGTACGAATGAATTTCTATATCTGTCTGTTCTTGCTTTTTTGGAAATGTATCGTTTACTGCGGGTCGATAGTTGAAATTCCGATGTCAGTGGGTGGCTATGGTCACTAAGCATTATTTCCGCCTTTTTTTAGAACGTTTGTCTTGTGCAGATTCAAAGTTACTTAGGTCTCTACCAATTGTTCTTGATGCCTTTTTTATCAACTTATTTAGTTTTATAATGTGCTGCCTTCCCAGATTGCTACCATAGCAAGTGATTCCAAAATTTATCAAAGTTTCTATTGTGGTGGTGTAGAAAATCTGAAGGATGGATGGATTCAGATTGAAAGACTTTAGTTTCCTCAGAAAGTACAGCCTCTGATTTACCTTTTTAACGATATTGTTTACGTGGTTTTGCCATGTAAATTTGTTGTCTATTGTAAGGCCAAGATATTTGTATGAATCCGTGAATGTGTGAAATAGCAAAAGAGTTCAGCTATCTAACAACATAATAATAATATCAATATTAAAACAATCAATGCTAAAGTCTTTCATTAAAATTTGTTTTACATTTTTTCATCAGCATTTATCACCAACACTTGCCTGCATGTGTTGTACTGATAGGCCTCTTGTCAAGATAAACGACCAGAAAAGGCAAAGGGCAGTTGTAGATTTACTCTGATGCCAGTAAGCATACATATGCAGATATTAATTGCCACAATAATGAAATCAGCTCTACAACCTTTCAACAAAGGTTTAAAAAATGCATAATTACACTACAAAGACAAACGCACAAGTATTTGATTCAAATTCTGCTTAACAAAAAAAAGCATTCAGCCTGAAAACTGTTAACACAGAATACTAATAAAATATCTTAAAAAGAAAAACCACAAACCTTCATGAGGGCAAAGTCTTGGTCGGAACATCCTGCGTTTGAGACGACGTACAGATGGCCATCATCGATGTTGTTCACGATCAAATCATCCAGTATTCCTCCTTGCTCATTGGTGAACACTGTCAGCGTGCCCTGGTTGTCTTTTAACCCTACACATAGCAAGAAAAAAACAAAACAAAATTGTAACACAAGTCAAGCAACCTGTTGGCCTAACTTAACATCATGTCATTGGTTGAACGCATGTACTGACCCAAAAAAAGGACACAGTGACTAAATAAATAAACAAGTCAGCAGCCCATGGAGGGAAGGGGGGGGGGGTATTGGGATTCGGGAGGGGGGGGGGGGTGAGATTTTTATCTTATCAACACAAAGGTAAAAACCCCTTTCCTTTTATTGGATCTGTCGCCGTAACTTAACAGCATTCATGATTTACTGTAGAGTTCTTAGTATATATCCTCAAAGCTATAATACAACTACCTTAATCAGTCATTATTTTCCGGTTTGTAATTATTGGAAAGGTGAAAAGGAGTGTTCCCTTTTTCTTGTCATCAAGGGAGCAAAATATGTAGGCCTACTAAAAATTCAGTTATAGAGATAAGTCTTATGGATGGCTTGGAAACACTGTACAAAAGTCTTCTCGAAACAATGCATTGTACCATTCAACTCAAAAACTGATAGAATCAAAAAGAGCACCATAAAATCAGTAGCACAGGATTTAGAAACCTTTATTCTTCAATCTCCTTTTTTAGCATAATTCTAAGGAACGTAATAGCTATGCAAAGTCACCAGCATGTATGGATTATAAATTTGTTGAAGAATTTCAAACCCAGAGACACAAGCACATGGCAACAAAAATTGAGAATCAGATAAATCACATATAGGTGTCGAGCATACCCTCAATATCTGTAACAACGAGGCTTTCCATATAGCTCTTTCGATCATTCCCATCCACTCTCGTCTGCAGCATGTGAGAGACATCAAAAATACCAACAGACCTGAGAACAATCCAATGAGAATTAACTCAACTGTCAAGCACATTAAAAAAAGACAGAATGCATAATGCCCAATAAAAACAGAGAGCATCACTTCCAAACACACATTTATAAGATGGGATGCAAAATTCAAGGACTCCGTTATTTCACAATAATTTGAAAAAGAGACTTCACTTGAAGTTATCAATTTGAAAAAGAGACTTCACTTGAAGTTATCGATTTGAAAAAGACTTCACTTGAATTTATCACATTTATAATTTAAAATGGCGACATTATTTCAAAGCATTAATGTGTAGCACCAGATACGGACTTGCACATCAGTAACTGAATATGGAGCAAGGAGATTGAGTATGGAGTAGGGAGTATGAGTATGGAGCAAAGAGCATACACATCAACAGAGTCCTGACAAAAGCGCTATAGAAGACACTATTCCATCACAACAGGCAATGGTATTGGTGCTATATTGGACTACACTTTGTATCTTCTCATGATGCCAACTAGGCCAAGGCATGCCAGGAAATGCCAGTTGCAGCAGGTGCATGGAAATGGCTGATGTTCTTCACTCTTTTAGTTTAGTTTAGTAAGGTTTTACGGCACTCACAACTGCATAAAAGGTCATATGAGTGCCAAGGGGAGGATGTCAACAGAGAAGTCCAAACGAGGAACCAGGCTTACTCTGCTCACCTCTCTAGCTTCAACAGCACAAAGTCTGCTTCGACTATCAAGGCACCCGGGAAATAGCAGTTCACAAGAGAGTGACAAACATACAAAAGAAGTAGAGGAAAAATGGCGATAGTAAGGATGAGGAAAGTAAAAGCAGCAGTTCCCCCTATGCTATGTTGTTCTGGCACTCTGTTGCATGGTCTTGTGTCTCTTAAACTTAACTCTTATCAGCCAGAATTGATTTCATGGATTTTCTTAAACAGCTACCATTAAAAAAATGTATATATTATTATATGCCTTCAAGTTGCAAATTCTCACAAAGAAAAGAAGTATCACCATGTCTACTTCAAACGTGACCAATGTTATAAACATGCATGGATTTGGAGGACCGGACAGAAATGTGTGTTTAATTTGGGCAGGTGAAAACGACATACTATATTGTTTTGGAAAAAGGAGGTAAACCAAAACGACACACAGCGTATCGTTCTGGCCGACAGGAGTTAAAGCATACGTTACAGAGCGGAGAATAACGTTAAAATCCACAGAAATAGATGACTGAAACAATACACTTAATATAGCGACAGGACATAAAGGGCTGCGTGAAACTACATTTTCTACACAAATATAAAATGCCAGAATTTCACCACTTTCTCTAGATTTGAAGACTATTCACCAGTAGAATCTTACAGTAAAACAACAAATTGACACGATATAATGGCGGGCGTACTTTCTCACTTGAAGATGTTCCTCAGATATTCCTGATTTATACTGTACAGGCATTTCCCATCCTGCAAAGGGAACCATTTTTGCTCCTTGAGAAAGATGAAAGTCATACAGGCATGTTCTTTTGAGGCTTTCAACCTGAAAGAGTTAAAAACACATGAAAATATATGAGAAGAATTCTATTACTGATCTTATAAAACTGTAGAGAAATTACGTAGAGCATGGTTTTTTAAAAAAAACTCATTTTGATTTAATGACCAACCTCTAACAAAAATTAACACATTTACTTACATTTAGCGTACAGGGCACATTAAACATTTTCAGTTGGTAGGAAATTTTGAATTTTGCCCATATGTGGCTAATTTTGGACCACCAAAGGATCTTTAACATGCGCAACTTGCACACACAGGACCTCCGAGATTTTTCGTCCTTGCCCGAGAAGAGGAAGTCCTAAGTAGATCTTTCCTACCATTAGATCAGGTGTGTGGCTGAAAGACAGCAGAAAGAAAGGAGCCAAGGAGTAGCAGTAGAAAGACAGCAAAAAAGAGTCAGGAGCCAAGAAGAGAGGGCAAAGGATGTGAGGGGGTGGGGGCAGAATTATATAAGCGGAGACGAAAGTAGACGATAGAACGTGTTTTGCTAGAGAGCAAGAAAAGATGTGAAAGGAGAACATTTTAAAGAAGGAAATTGTCCGTCGTTATCCGAATTGAACCCGGGACATATTGAATGAGGGGTGAATATATAACACTTTAACTTCTAGGCCATGAGAGCCCCCTCACACCACACTTTACTTTAATGTTAACGTACGCTATCCAGTCAGGGGATGAAATTTGTTAGCACTGAAATATGGTGGCAGGCTAGTATTTACCGTAAGTCAAGTAATTTATTTTAGTGATCCTGTGTATTCACCCAAAGAGAAGTTTTTAACATAGGGCCCAAAGAGAAAAACTTTTTTTTTTTAAATTTTGTTTCGTCTCTGGCCTGCTGTAGTGATATATGCAAAGTTTCAAGGGCATAGAGGTAAATTACAATAATTAATACATCAGCTAGAATTTTCTTAATGTGGACTGATGAAAGTGAACAAGCTTTATAGCCGTCTACTACGTTGAGGATGGTCGCGCAATACATAGCTCAAAAATATTATAACAGCTTTGGTGTTATATATAGTTGCGTTCAGTAAAAAATTAAGTAAGCGAGCTTATAGGCTATCGTCATTTATAAATGCTTCAAGAACAACAAAGACCACCTTAAAACATCTCTCATTTTCTGCCCCTGTGATTTCCATAAAATAAAATAAAAACTAAAACCAACAATTTCTGAGCTTTCAAGCTAAAAGCAGAAGCACTTAATAAAATGAAAGTGGCTATTCTCACCCGCCCGGAAGTTCTCGCAAGATCAACTCCTCCCCTCTTCTCTCTCTCTCCGTCTCTTTCTGAATACTGTCTATCGGTGTGGACGATCAAATTGACCAAAACAAAGTTAAAAAATGATGTTAAAACACAAAAGTAAATAAATTTGGTTGTCTACAAAGATGCTACGGCTATTTAACTTTTTGAATCGAGCCGAACTATACTATGCGGGTCGCCATTTTGTTTTGCCCGGAAATTCTCGCGCTACTCCTCTCTCTCTTTCTCTCTCTCTCTCCACTGCCCACAGACAAAATTGTACGCTTTTAGTAGGCTACAATTGTAATGGAACGTTTGTTCATGGCACAGAATTCTACAATTTTTCTGTTATCACAGTGTAGAATTCTGTGGTTAAGGGTGAACGCAAAATTCGGTGAACGCGCACCGGGTGAGAATAGCCACAAGACTCGCCTGCACTATTCTCACTCCGGGTGAGAATAGAGGTGGCCTAATAAAATATAATAGTATTATAAATAGGCCTAATGATGGAGCACCTCCTTCATTGACAAAATGATAATTTAGATATAAGATGTTGCAATGAAACTGCCGCTAGCATGGCATCAACACGACTTGTTCACTCATCTTTCCAGCCACTCCTAGGCCCCTTGGCTAAACTCCTATACTCCTACAACAAAAAAAGCTAATTAATTATCATATAAAATGGCTTATACTACTTTTTTGTAACTAAAGTTGTTGTTTTTTTTCCCTTTAAAAGCTATTCAAGAAAACATTACCTGGCTTGAAAATGTCCTAGAGAAAGCATTTCTGTACAGCTGCAGAAGTGTTCGATTTGTGATACACATGGTGCTTTTGGTGCTCTCAGCTGATTATTCACGGGTCTTGTTCTGCCAGCAGTGCGATCTCTGCGGGTTGCGGAACCCAGATAAGGCACTCTTCGGTTGCGTTGTCGTTTTTATCACCAGTGCAAATTTTCTACCAGGCCAGAAGGACCTCTGAACTTGAAATCTAGGTCAAGGTTGTGGGGTCATTGGGTTTGTAGAAAATATTAATTCTAACATAATATTATTATTTATAATCTTTATGCTTAAAAAACTATTCTACATTGTGTACTGACACATTTCAAAAGAATATTGTTACCGTTTTTATTTAAAGAAAACTATACACGTGTCAAGTTTTTCAATCAATAAAGCTCAGGCTAAAGGTCGAAGTTCAAATAGAAAATACCTGAATTTTGTATCGCATTCTATAAAGAAATATATTAATATCTAAATCAATTTCCGTTGACGCGGCGTGATCTACTTTAAATTTTACTGGTCATTTTATATTAGTCAAATACTTAATTATAGTGCCAAGATTACTTAAGATATCGAATTTGTGAGAATATTCCAGAATAATATCAATGCGATGTAAAACAGCGACAAGAATCCAGTACGTTTGCTATAAAAGACGATCAGCCAATCAAAATTGACAGTGTCTAATGGCAGCTACGCTTTGTGTGGTTGTGGCGGAAGTGTGTACATTTGCCGAAAAATGCTGTATCTCGAGGATTATTTAGAGCGTAAGTGGGACTGCCACTGTTTTTAAAAGTGAAATATCACTTTATGTTGTATGGGGTGTAGAAATGGTTGGCAAGATGTACCATTTAGGCCAAATTATTGCACTGCACAGAGTACCGGAAATAAACGAAACAACCGTACTTTCATTTTCTACTTTCCGCATTGTTTACCGTCTCTCTACTTTCACTTTCTTTCGTAACCTGTTATGGTTTAGAGATCAACCGTAGTCGCTTCTATTTTGTAATAACTGGAGTTCTATTTTATCCGTAGTTCTCCAACCTGTGCTGCATATATAGGCTTCAGCACATTCCACTTTAAAAAACAATGATTTTACAACATATTAAAATATAAAGTTAAAGTTATTCTGATAATTCTCTGCTACTATTCTGCTGCAACCTTATTTAAATCCCACAACAAC
>NW_004797520.1:380630-395673 GCF_000002075.1 Aplysia californica | reverse complement strand
GGTCTGGCGGGCATACATCCCCCCTCCCCCGTATTTCACCATATTTAATCATAAAAGTGATGTTTTACTCATGCTGTTATGTTTGATAATTTCTTTAAAGTTAAAGCAATTGATTGCATCAGTTCTAGTGGCCATATCATGTGTGTTCTCCAGCAAAAAATAAAAATTAATGGCAACCAGCTCCCTAAAGCAGTGTGTCTGCATAAGGATGGAAAAATAAAATGTTACAATGAAATCTTTTAATCCTGCTAGTATTGACATAAGTAGTAGCAATGATTCCAGGAAGAAATTAAGGGGGCTCGACAAATATAACCAACATTTTCTTACCTACAACTATTTTAAAAATCAATCAGTATAATAATAATTAATATGGGTGGAAATATTCAGAACCATAAAGTATGTGTTTAGACTCGCTTGTAACCATGGAAACGCCTGCCATTTTGTCATTTTGTTTTTTAAACAAAAAAATGAATACATTTTTCTTTTCTCCACCTTTTCTTTATTTCGTCTTATTTTTTAAATTCTTAACTTGTATGTTTAAATATAGTCACTAATAGCTGGCTACTTGGCTATTTCATCCATTTTATGGAGTTTTCAGAGCTATTGAAAAAGTAAAATTTAACATTTTTTTTAGTGAAACGCAACCTACTTTGAACAAGAGGCCATAAAAATTAAAAATAGGCCAAATAACAAAGCTTTGAGTAACCAGTTATTTATGGACATAGCTAAACTAATGATGTGCCAGATTTGAAGGCTTTATCTTTTAGCATTAAAAAATGATGGAAGAAAAACATAAAATGACAGGATAATATGAGTTTTGAGAAAAATGCAGATAAAGTAAAATTGACAATGGTTAGTTAACACGCTGCATGCAGTGTAAGGAATCACTTAAGGCTCTTTTCTGAGTGTTTTTCAACTTTATAACATATTTGTAAACTAGAATGATTCAACTTTAAAAAATGTTTCAAACTCAGTTTCAATATTTTACAAATAAATTGGGTCTCATTTTGTGGAATTTGACCAGCGAGCCCCCTTTCGTTTTGTCATGTCTTCCTGTGTATCATTTGTGACCTCTACTTTGACTGTTGTTTATGTTTGTGTGCAATTTCAGTTGTAGAGAACCTGCCTATGGAAATGAGGGAAAAGCTGACAGAAATGAGAGAAATGGATTTACAAGTTTCAAGTAAGAGTTTTACCACATTCTCAAGGTTTCAGTTACATTCATTCATACTGTCAAATTAAAGTGCATGCCTAAATTCCTCAAAGTCAATCTCAACATTCTCTTTTAAAAAAATTTAAGTATAATGTAAAATCTTTGTGTAAGAGTATAAATCAAAATCATACAGTTGAATCTGCTCTAATGAAACTAACAAGCCACCAGTAATTACCTCTATACTTCTCGCCCCCCGCCTGTGTTTTTTCTCTATACTATATTTTATAATGGCCGTGACACTGTCCAAGGCAAATTACACCTGTCTTAATCTTAGACAACTACTTGTCTACTCAACACTGGGCGACCATCCCGGATAATCTGAACTGTATTTTAAGGTATCAAAAATTTCATATTCTCCTTATATATCGTGTATTAATTTATTAGTCAAAGTGTTTTCAGCTTGCAGACAGCTATCTTCACTCATTCTGACTCACAGATAATCCTTACCTCGCAGATTGCTCAGTTTGCTTACTGATGTGTACTTTCTCTCTTCAAATCAGACACTTTGGATACTCTGGATGAAAATGTAAAAGCATTTTTCAAAAAATGCCTGCAAGCCAATTGTAAAAAAGAATGGAAAGAAGAACAGTTCAAGAAAATCAAAGAGGTGAGTGTCTTGCTGATGACCCTGAGTGAGTGGCCATGTGATTTTGATATAGAAGAGATTGCTTTTGGACAACATAAACTGTAAAATATATTTTATATTCACTGGGGGCTCTCGTTGCCAGGAGGTTAAGGTGTTCGGCTTTTGAGACGAGAAAATGATGTTAGAAATAGCAGGGTATGAAAAGAGTGGTGATGCTGACCGCATCCATATCCTCTTTCACACACGAGTTGCACCCACATAATGGGGTGCAGAAGAAATTAGGGTTAAAATCCACTTCAGACTTTCGCAATGGGATGCACCGACATATCTAAATTTTTTTAAGCAACTCTTTGCCCACCCCTGCTCTAAATATGGAAACTCGGCTAAACTGAAGAAAATCCATCAGTCCCATAAATTTCGGTTTTCGCGTACGCCACTGCAGTTGAAGTTGTCAAACTTAATTAAATATATTGCTTGCAGCTCAAAAAAGTTTTCACTTCTGACATTTTTATATTAGAAATAATTTTTTGTTGGTGTATCCAGTATTGTTATATTGTGAACATTTTATGTAATTATTCCATGACTAGACTCCATTTTTTAAATTATTTTATTTTTATTTTACAGGAATATTACAAAGCACTAGAAGACACAGATGAAAAGGTTCAATTGGCCAATCACATATATGAACTTGTGAGTAGTTTGAAATACTCTGAAAGAATTTCTTTTCTTGAGAACTGGCTCCTGTTGCTTTTCAAAGATTCTTGTAGCCCTGTTGATCTTTTTGAATAGGTTTGTGTTGGAACCATTAGCTTTCTTCTTTTTTTTATTGCTCTCCAGATTTTAAGACCAGACACACATTACTTTTTTATCCTGCTCTCCAATTACTATTGTTTATGCATTTATTGTTTTAGCTCAATGTGATCATTTTTATTTGACCTTTTGTTTTCTACTATATTAAGAAACACATATTATTGGTTTTATTATATCTTTGTTGATGTGTTTATTGCATCACAAGCAAGTGTTTAAGTGATTACAGTTCTTAAATGTTTGAAGACTCTTCAGGTGTTATGTGCATTTTTGGGGAAGGATCATCATAGCTGTTTTGGAATAGTTAGGTTGGGGGTTTTGTTTTGTTTTGTTTGTTTGTTGTTGTTTTTGTTGGGGGGTTGTTGTTGGGTTGTTTTTTTTTTTTGGGGGGGGGTATTATTTCTATTTATTTGTACTTTGGATCAGAAGCTTTGTTTGAATAACTGAAATATATATATTGTTTGTGCTGGATAATTATTTTATATCCTCTTGAAAGTGGCTGAAAAGGAAGGTTTTTGGTCCATGTTTATGAAAGAAAGGGAGCTTATCAAACAGTCATAAGTGAGTGGTTCTGTTAATGTGGCTATATAATGCAGTGTGCTCCTGTTTATGCTCTGCCAATGAGAGCAATCTGTGTAAGAACCCTGTGTGCCTAAAACTTGTACAGTGTAATAAAATGTTTTCCTCAATTTACCTGCCTAAGAACCTGTTCTGAAAATTTAAATCCTCCTAAGAACCCAGTTTGAGATGTGTACGGGTGGGAAAGAGAAAGCAAAAGAGAAGACGCTCCCTCCCTCTACTTTTTGCTCCAAACGACACTGCCTATTTTCAAGAACATCAGCCCCTTGATTAACATAATAGAAGTGATGCTGTTACCTCTGCATCTTGTGACTGAAAAAGGAGGAAATGTGGTATGGGGGTTGGGTTTGGGGTCGATAGTGGGTGTGGACTTGCGGACAGCAAAATCTATCACGTACTGTATGCTTACCTGATGTCTAAGCACGGGCATGAGCTCTGGTGAAGTGGGTTGGTCAATTGCTTAGTAAGTTTGTAGTGTTTCCTTTGTTTCTGGTGACTGTCCTTCCCACATAGTCTAAAAAAGCATGAGGATCACCCATAGGTTATATTTCAGTGTAGAATAAACAAGAGGGACAACCATGAAGCTAGCCAATAGGAGCTGAATAATGCTCTTTGAAGTTTGCCCAAAAATTCTCTCTACTACGTAAGAACTTGAACCTCTATATATGATATTTTGTATACATATTCTATTTTTTTGAGGATGCGGTGGCGGAAAGTCCGGGTTCGAGCCTCGGTTCAGCAGTATTGGGTACCTGACTTCGAGTTGGGGAAGTAAAGGTGGCGCGGAAAGGAACTGGCCACCCTACCACAATATGCCGAAGGCTCAGGAAGTTGTCTCACTAACAAGGCAATCCCCAATGTCCGGATCGGATGCGGGAACAACTTTACTTTTTACTCTATTGTGGTTTAACGTTTTCTTTAATAAAAGGATTTCAGTTTAACGGACGACTCGTTTGTCTTTCCCCCCAGGTTGACCGGCACTCCCGACGTTTAGATCAAGAACTTTCCAAATTCAAAATGGAGCTAGAAGCTGATAATGCTGGAATCACAGAAGTGCTCGAAAAGCGTAAGATACTCTGTGTGAAAAGTTATTGAAATTCATACTGGATCGATAGCAACATTGGAATTTATGTTTTTATCACGACTGCAGGAAGAGCTTTGTTGCACATAAGTTTTCTCTTGGTTTGGTTTATAATCCATGGATAACTACTCAATCAATGAGTTAATATTCTTTTTTTAAATTGCAAAATATCGGACAAGCACTGGATACGCTTTCAGTAAGAAGTATTTTCATTATTTTTTTTTTTCCTCTAGTAAGTGACTCCATTTTTTTCTTCTTCAGGATCTTTGGAACTTGATAAACCGCCCCCCGGGCTGACTAACCACAAGTCAGAGAGTAAGTCAAACACTTGGAGTCATCTTCCTGAAAAAAATATTTTCATGCATACTTTTCTGATGTCTTGTATTCCTCATCTATGTACTTTTTTTTCCCTTCTGTTTTGATCTCATTTGATTTTATGTGTGACATTTCCCATCAGTAAGACCATGTGCTCGAATGTTCTGTGGTAATTAACGGGATAAAATCCACATTTATATATGTGCATTTTTCAAAATTGGTGGGAAAGCATTGTGTATCAGGTTTGTTACTGAAAACAGATTCCTGTGCAGCTCTCAAAGTATCAGTCTATTAGATCAGTCTGGGTTTTCCCATACTTTATTTTACTTTTCCGATCCAGCGGCCATTTGAGTTGTAGCCCTTCGGCCTGTGGATATGGCACAGAATTTACAGGTTTTTATCAGCTGTGCTTTGTCGCTGTATAGAGTATTTCCGATGTCTGGGGAGGCAGGAAGGTAGGTGCTACGCAGATCGCAAAGTGCAGGGCAGGTAAAAGAGGTGGTGTGATACTGTTTCTTCCTGGCAGTCACACAAAGGGCAGTCGGGTGGCGTATCCTTGCGGATCTTATTTTGGTGGGAATTCAGTAGGATGTGTTGTGTTCGTAGGCGAAAGATCGTGACTTGTTCTCTTCTACTCAGGGAATTTAGTGCATCTTTTGAGTTATGGGCTGGAGTTTTCCCATAAAAAGTGTGTGGTTTGCTTCTTCCTTCCTATCTATCAGACATTTATCGTTCTGATCTCTCTTCCTTCTTTTTTGTGTTTGTTACTCTCTTGTAACACCTCTAATCTTCGGCACTTATATGACCTTATTGTGTTGCAGGTGCCGTAAAACTCTTACTAAAACTAAACTTTTTTTTTTTCAACTAAAAAAAACAGAGCGCCGCCTCACCCACACACAGTCGACAGTTACGAATCACTCGGACAAGCGACCAGCGACAGAAGTTCTTTCATCTCTCGCCAATGAAGTCGTGAGAGAATCGTTTGGGCCGCGGCGGCCCAGCTCAGCCTCCAGCTCACCGGCAGCAAAGATGTTCAGTTCTTCAGGGTCAGGGTCAGGAATCTCGTACACTTTGGGCAACATTGGGGCTGGGAACCCTGCCATTGCTGCTGCTGCTTCTCAGGCAATGGCAGCAACTATTCAAGTAAGATTACAGAGATTTCTAGACGGGTTGTCTCCCTGTGTGAATTATATAAATATATAGTGTTTTATAGGCCTGTGTTCTCTCTGTGTCTCTTATGTTATATATACATGAGTATTCTCTCTTGGTTTTTTTTGGGGGGTGGGGGGGGGGGGTTGTTTAATAGACTAGTATTCTCTCGTTGGCTTTTATGTTTTATAGATTAGTACTAATATTTTTTCTTTGTCTTTATTGTTTATAGTGGGTGGTTGACAGGTGTTCTGGTGTGGTTTGCTCCTTCTTTCCTATCGAACATATATCGTCTTTATCTCCCGCCCTTCTTTTTTGTGTTTGTTTCTCTCTTGTAACACCTCTAATCTTCGGCATTTATATGACCTTATCGTCTTGCAAGTGCCGTAAAACTCTTACAAAAATTAAAAGACAAGCATTCTGTGTTTTGTCCCTGTAGATGCAGACCGGGAGGCGGACGTCTAGCATGAAGGCCAGCTACGACCTCATGACGAAGAATCCTTCTGTCCTTCCCAAAGATTTGAGCATCAGTGTGAGCCAGTCGGTGTCCGCTCCGTCAACGCCAGAGCCAGTTCCCCGATCACAAAGAACAAAAAAGTATGTTTGTCGTGTGTTGTCACCTGTGTGTGTACGGAGACTGGTCGACCTTGTCCAGTTGCGAGCGCCGTAAAAACCTTGCGTGGGTGGTTCACGGGTGCTCTGGTGTGGTTTGCTTCTTCTTTCCTATGAAACATCTATCCTCCTTATCTCCCCCTTCTTCTTTTTTTGTGTACGTTACTCTCTTGTAACACCTCTAATCTTCTGGCGCTTATAAGACCTTATGCAGTTGCGAGCACCGTAAAACCTCAACTAAAACTAAAAAAGCCTAACTAAAATAAATAAACAAAGAGACTGGTCCTTTTTACTTACTCTCTCTTTATCTATTCTCAGGTACACAAGGCAGCTAGCAGTCCATTATTTATGCTTTTCTTTCATCTATTCTTTCCTTCTTTCCATTTCAAAATAAGAAAAAGAAGAATAACTACATCTACATGGCACTTGTACACACTGCAGCATGCTTTTTTCACTTTACAACTATTTATAGAATGTGTCTGTGGCTATGTGAGAACATTTCCTTTCTTTCCGACTCACTGTCAACTGTAACTCATACTGAAACAACAGCAAACTTTGCCATAAGCTTATCTCATCCCCTCGGAAAGTACTAGTCATCGCCCATTACGCGAACCCTCGATGATCATGTTGCATTGATAGGGTTGTCCGTATTTCACTGTACATCAATTTTTTGGCAATGGAAGTAAAATTTGCCGTTTCAGATTTCAAACAATACAATGTCTCTGAGCCAAAGGTTTATTTCATTTCCTGTTTCCCGGTGCCTTTTTCTTTCGACATAATATTATATAGTAATATATTCTGCACAAATGACAATAATATTCAAGACAACCATAAAAATGTTATTGACTATTCTGTTGTTATTTTATTTGTTGTTTTATTTTTTCCCACACAGGCAAACATCAAAGGCAGCAGCTTTAGCTGCAGCACAGCAACAACAGCAGCAACAGCAACAGGCTGCAGCAGCCGCAGCGGCCACCGCGTCCCAGCCAGCCACGCCCCAGGTGTCGACGACGGAGAGCGAGGAGGTGCCGAGCGACGTGCAGGTGGACGAGTGGAACGCCGACCCCAACGAGCCGCGCTACTGTCTGTGCAACCAGGTGTCCTATGGGGACATGGTGGGCTGTGACAATAACGACGTGAGTCCGACCTTCTCTCTTCCTTCGCCTTATTTCTCTCATCTCATCCTTCCTTTCCTTCCCCAGCTCTCTTTCTTTTTGCTGTCTCCGTGGTTTTATGCACCCCGCATATTTTAGCAAAATTTGATTATTTTTTTGTGTGCATAATTTCTAACTATTTTCCTTCATCATTCTTTGTTAAAATTAGCAGAATCGCATAATTTCACATTTTTGGGCTGAGTTTGCACAATTTCATACTTTTTTTGCATAAACTGCGGGGACAGTTTTTGGCTCGCTTCCTGAGGATGACCCTAATTCCGATTTATTTTTGTTGGAGCTTTGTTGATATTCAGCAGTTTGGTAACTTTTGATGGCTTTCTTTCTGTCTTCTTGGCTCGGTATACGGGCAATTTTATGCACCACTTGTGACTAGGCAAATGGTCAATTGTACATGCCTCAGCTGGCTAGGTATAAGGGCAATTTTACTTGCCACCACTGGTTAGACATATGGGCAATTTTACGTACCACTGGTGTACCGGTGGCGAGGGCTCAGAGGAGAAGATAAATGCTTTTAAGCACAAGGGGGCTATCCCGAAAAATGCTGTTTTGAAAAAATTGAAGGTAAAGTTTTTGGACCCTTGTTCAGTTTCTTTAAAAGACAAGGACAGTTTTCTCTATAACCAAACAAATATACACACCAATGAAACCAAACTTGTCCTATAGATAGGGTAATGTCCACTTTTGGTGAAAGTCAAGATTTCTGGAAAACCCCGAAATCTGGGTTAGCCCGCTTTTCCTTTAAAGCGACCAAATGGGAAATGAGCGACCGAGCATCTTAAAAAACCTTCCAATGTTACTAGGAGCATCGGATCCATACCATACAATTCTATCTGTCAGACCATGCCCAGTTTGTTGATACTTTTATATCTTTCTATATATATATGTTACGTCTATCTTTGTACATGGGTGGTTGGCGAGTGCTCTGGTGTGGTTTGCTCCTTCTTTCCTATCAAACATCTATCGTCCTTATCTCCTATCCTCCTTTTTTGTTTGTTACTTTTTCTTGTTAATACCTCTAATCTTTGGCACTTATATGACCTTGTGGGTGGTTGGCGGGTGCTCTGGTGTGGTTTGCTTCTTCTTTCCTGTCAAACATTGATCGTCCTTATCTCCCCTCCTCCTTTTTTCTGTTTGTTACTCTCTTGTTGCACCTCTAATCTTTGGCACTTATATGACCTTATTGTGTTGCAAGTGCCGTAAAACATTTACGAAAACTAAAACTCTCGTTTTACTGTTCCGTGTCTCCTCAGTGCCCGATCGAGTGGTTCCACTACGGCTGTGTGGGCTTGTCGCAAGCCCCAAAAGGCAAATGGTACTGTCCACAATGCACTGCTGCTATGAAGAGGAGAGGAAGACGATGACATCATGACATCACATCTTATGTATATACTATATATATATTTGCGTATATGTGTCATTTTACATCCATATTATTATAAAGCATAGGTCCATTCCTGTAGTTAGTTGAAAAAACAAGAAAAAAAAACATGGCAAAGCTCAGTGATTCAGATAATAAATAACTGCCACGCAGAAACAGAAAAGGAGCAAAAATTCTATTTGTTTAGAGTTTAAATTTGTGAAATAGTGCTGCTTGTTGTCAGATTTCAATGGGGTGGTGTTTTCCCTTCCTATCGAAAGGAGGGGCAGGAGATACCATGAGCTTTTTGTGAAGGCTGTGGCCTTGGTGCTGAACTACAGTGGAGTCCGCCTAAAGTGAACATGCTTTATTTGAACAATCGGTTAAAATGAACGATATTCTGTGGTCCCGATTGAAACGCTATTTGTTTAAAAGTTTTAAAAAATAGTGGATAAAATGAACCAATTTCATGGAGAAATCAGATAAAGTGAAAGCGAAGAACCGACCGACCGTGTCACTGTCGCCATGCTGTGAAAATAAAATTCTTTGCCTCGGGCATCGGCAGACAATCCCAGCTCGACGTTGGCGACGGCAATCGGAAAGAAAGAGCTCTAGTTTAGGCTCGCCTACTGTGTTGTCCCTCCACCCTAGACCCACCACTACACGTAGCTACTGTCTGTTTCTAGGCGTCCGCCCTACCACAATAGTTAAACTGAACCTCGGATAGAGTGAACACTTTCTTCTAGTCCCAAAGAGTTCACTTTATCCCTATCCGTATGCCTGGGGTCATTTTGTACCCCAGGGTTTGTATTCTTCACATTTTAGAATACTTCTAGTGCGAAGATGTCTTTGAAACTTTCAGTATTTCTCAAAAAATCACTTTGACAGACTGCTATGCAAAGCGTACGGATCGGATTAGCAAGTAAATTTCCTCTTTGGAAAGTGGGGGCACAGAGTTCCCCACGTAATATGGATACGTTAGTAAAACATGACGTACAGATAGGGTTAAGAGGACTCCACTGTTGTTCGAGTGGTTTCTCCAAGTCTGGAGACTGTACAGGTGGTGAAAAACTTGCTTTTGGGACCTAGAGTCCATTCCTATTTTTTAAACAAATTTTAGATGCTTTGATTCAATTTACATCATAAGTGACAAAAAACAATGAAAAATACATGACACAGTGGAATCAGGCGTTTGTCAATTTTGAGGCATATTATGTAGTTATTGGTATAATCTTAAGGCTTGTTTATAATTTGTCTTACTTTTAATGAACAAATACCCATCTGTCTTGAATTGAAGTCAAGATAGGTGCGATTTAGGAAGGTGGGGGTTACCTGCTTTCAGAGGTAAAGTTAGCTGAGAAAATGGCTGCCAGAGTTTGGTGACTTCAAAAGCTTGAATGCCTTAGAAACTTCAAACGTTTTTATTTTGTGACGACTTATTCCACATTTTGCAATAAAATCCACACAGAAATGTGTTGGGTTTTTATTTTATCAGATGTAAAAATTGTTGACCCCCCACCCCCCCAAAAAAATAACAACTCGAAATGCTTTAGGGTTTTTTTGTTTTAAAAAATGTATTTCGTTATTTTCATGAGCGCCTGGTTTCACCACGATGCCACGCAATTGATAGTGTTTCTGGGCTGGCTCACTAACTGTGCTTTGTCTGTCCCTACATTTGGCAGTGCTTTTTGAAGTCAATTAGCTCTTACTTGGCATCTTCTTCTGTTCACTTGAAAGGCTTAACTGAATAGAGACTAGCTGTGGACTTTAAACTCCTGAAATAGCGAGAGATACATAATAAAACTCCAGAAATAGCAAGAGATACATAATATATCAGAACCAGGCTTGTCGTTACAACCACCCGTCACAGGGTAAATGCAAGGAAAATACAATTGCTTTGTGCTGTAGGCTCATCCAGTGCCAGATCTGCGGCAGACATCGGCGATCATGGTTTTCCATTCATTCCTTCACTCAGATGCTCCTAAAAAAGCTACATTTCTGGTGTAGGCTACTGAGCATTTTGTTTCGAATTTGCCCACCCAACCAACCCCCACTGGGAACAGAGATTTGTCCAGGATTGTAGAAATACAACTCTCAGCTTCTAACAGAAATAGTGGCAATGTCCTTGAGTTTATGTAAACCAATATAGTGGACCTAGAAGCTGTTATAATGACATGTTTGCCTTCATTGCTTCTCTTTTCCACCTCCAGTGTCTGCGATATAATAATGTTCTGTAAAACTTCAGGCCTCTGATCTTGATCTAGACACTCCTAGCTGTGTTCAATGATGCATAGAATGTTCTAAGTGTGTTCCTAGAATGTTTATTTGAATACTTGTTGTCCTGTCAGTATGGAGACTGGTGTTATGGAAGACAATAAAAACACTGTGTACTTTTATTTCTGTTGCCTTTAGATTTTATTGTTATTTCATTTCTTCTATTTCGCTGGAGAAATATTCTCCTCTGCGGATACAGGAAAGATGATATGAAATTGTTTATCAAAGAGAGAAGAAGGATGAAAGGCAGTGTCAGTAGGCGTACATATTATATTGAGGCCTTTCCAAAAAAAAAGGGGAGAGCGGAGGGGTTGAGGGCTAGAACTACTAGCATTATAAGCAAATCTGAGTGAAAAGAGAATTACGAAGAATGTTCATACATTACATTAAACTACCATATGTCAGGGTAACTGGAGTGGGTGGTTGGCGGGCGTTCTGATGTAGTTTGCTTCTTCTTTCCTATAAAACATCTATTGTCCTTATCTCCCTTTCTTTTTTATGTTTGTTACCCTCTTGGTCTTGCAACACCTCTAATCTTCTGGCGCTCATATGACCTTATGCTGTTGCAAGCGCCGTAAACCCTCTACTAAAACTATACTAGGTTAACCGGCGTCTGTGGTGTTGGGGTTAGGTGCTTCATTGTCGCTCTCAGGAGACCTGGGTTCGATTCCTTAGTAGGGAAATTCCTTTATATTGAGTATCTCGGCATTTCTGCTGGGATGCTGCATCCCTCTCAGCCCGAGTTGACCCTGATAGGCAGGGCCAGAAGCCCTCCTCCTAAATGATATGTTGTTGAAAACGGACCTGTTTTCTTTTCTTTGTTCTCTATCATTTCTCTGTGTGCCTCCCCTCCCTCCCCTCTCTCTGTCTGTCTGTCTGTCTGTCTGTCTCTCTCTTTCTCTCTCTCTCTCTCTCTCTCTCTCTCTCTCTCTCTCTCTCTCTCTCTCTCCCTCCTTCTGCCTTCCCCCCCTCCCCCTCTCTCCTATCTCTCTCTCTCACGTACTCACACACATTCCTTTACACACACAGAACAGTCCCACGTGTATGTATGAAGCCATAATAATAATAATAATAATAATAATATACAGCATTTGTATGGCGCATAACCCCGCTCGACAGTAAGCTCTATGCGCTTTACACTATATTATTACCCCAGCAGACCATAGAACACTCAGAAACATTCTCAGCTTCCCGGGAAGCATACAGTGCGAGCAGCTGATTAAGCGCTCAAACTCAAACACTAACAAACTGACAAGATCTTTCACTATCTATAGCTGGGTACCCATTCCCACCTGGGTGAAGAGCGGAAAACTCGTGTAAAGCGCTTTTCCCAAGGACACAACGTCGGGTCCCATACGAACGTACTCAAATACTACTACACAATAAACTACATATTCTTACTGCTGTCTTTCAGCCACACCCCTGATCTTCTGGTAGGAAAGATCTACATTGTTACTCTCTTGTAACACCTCTAATCTTCGGCACTTATATGTATTGCGTTGAGAGTGCCGTAAAACTCTTACAAAAACTATGTAAAATAAAAATTGATAAGTTAATTCAGACTCTCTAATCAAGCGTCGTTCGCGAATGACATTACTACACTAACAGAGAACCACTTTACAATCATGTGCAGCGTACCGGTACCTGATAATACGTTGTATTTTTATGAGGTCCCACGATGGGTGGAGACCCTGGAAATGTGCACCAGGTCAAGTAAATTCCGAACAGCTAGCCCAAGTTTTCTTTTATCCAAAAATCCAGTTAAGAATCTAATAAAATAATTGTTGGAAAAGCGTATGCGACATTGGAGTTAGGGAAATGAGAGAGAGAGAGAGAGAGAGAGAGAGAGAGAGAGAGAGAGAGAGAGAGATTCCCCTTTTTTCCGCTCTCTTTTTTCGTATTTTTACAGTATTGTACACACACTACACACACACGTTAATTTACTATTGGTGATCTCCCTTAGAAGTGCTGTCATGTGACACCTGTCACATGCTACAGTTTCACTTCCACGCTCATGATCGTCAAAATGGCAGGCCTTTACGATGTCGTCCAGCTCCTACTTTTCATCTTTGCTCTCAATGTTCCAGGCGTCGCGGCATTTGATGCCGGTGATGCCATTGCATTAGTTCTTGGCTTGGTTATTGGAATTCTTGGCATTTGTGCGTGTTTAGGCTACTATGCCAGGAGACGAGCATCTTAACAGTGTTGAAGAGAGCCATCATGTGTTTTGTTTATGGGTTTTTTAAACTTTTCTATTTCGTGACAAAGTTGAGCTTGGTCTTTTGTATTAAACCATACGCATACTGAAATCTACTTCATCCCACTGCAATTTCATGACAATGAGATCAGCTTTTCATGCCTGAGAATTTTGGTGTAGCAGATGCTGTTTATGGGTCCGGAGTTGAAGGGTGAATCAAAAGTGATGGAAACAGTTGCAACTTACATGAAACATGAGATAGTTGGACATTGTCAAGTCACACTCACAGTGTCGCAGAGAGAGTGTGCCTGAGGCGACAGGATAAGTGATGTCTGATCCAACTGTTACTTTTCCTTCTTTGTGAACTGAATTAGGAACGCATTTGATCGAAGACCAGAAATTACCACAGGCGTTTTATCAACATGGAACATTCACTTGTGTTGTGGAGAAGTGGCAGATGAAAACAGAAATTCTGTTAAAAAATGGCTATATGGAGTCAAGATCAACTTGTCAGATGTTACTTTCCAAGTCTGCTGCCTTGACTTTGACCATCACCACCATCCTCTAACAGTGTATTCCCGTAGAAACCGGACCTTTTAAGGCTTGAAAACGCATTATTTTTTTTAATTAAGAAGAGTACACATTCTTTATCATTTTATAATAGATTTACTCCAGGGTTGAATAAAATCTAAATTAGAGGCTAGATCTAGTGAAGACTAGTTGGGTTTTTTTAATGTTTGGGATGTGCTTAGTTTAGAGATGTCAGCACAACTCAATGAATAATAGAACTGTTCAAAAATCAAATTTTATCATTTTCTTTCAAAGTGGGTGTGGTATTTCCTTTTCAGGAGAATTTATCGTAATTAAATGTGAATTCCTTGTATTGACTTTAATATTACGAAGATAACCGTGATGCCGTATATAAACTATATAATATTATTATTATTATGTTCATGTTTCAATCTTGGTCGATGTTTGTTTAGATTTGATTTGTATTTTAAACATGAATGTTTAAACTCTACTATACACTCCTTTAAAAAGAAGGATAGATGTGTAGTAAGTACTTACAAAAGTACTATCCACACATGATGGTCCATCCACTTTTGCTTGTGATTGTGATGTTGTGACTGATGCCAAAGCAAGAGGTGCTGGAATCTGGGAATGGTTTGCTCAGAATGGTAGTATGCAAGTGCAACATTTCCTTTTTTTTTTTAAATTCAGTTTTAACTTAGTTTGGGATAGAACATTTTTTAAAGGAAAAAACTTCAGTCAGTTCACCATCCTAACCTGCCTTTGATATTTGTGGAGATTTTCGATTCACTTTCAGGTAACAAGTTGAATGCTGTAGTGCTTATTTCAGGCTGAAGCAAGGTGGTCCGCTATACTTATTGATTGATTTCTTTCATTTGGAATTTTTTTTTCAAACCTTCGTGATGCTTTTGTTCGTCAAGAATTATAAAAATGCATTGGTTTTCTTGTGATATGATTAGATTAGACTTTATATGTGTGCATACATGTTACTTTGTTAAATGCTTGTGGGGGCTGCAAGGTTTGCTAAGACTAAGAAGTGTGTGTGTTTCCTTTGTTTTTGTACGTTTGGTGCTTGTACTTGTTTTATTTATAATTTCATTCATTTTTGCTGTCTTCATTTTCGTTAATTTATTCAGTCTGACAAATTTTTCTTGCTCCACTGTTTGT
>NW_004797520.1:374591-380426 GCF_000002075.1 Aplysia californica | reverse complement strand
TCAGTAGAAGAAAAAATAATTCCTGATTCATTTATCCTTGTTTCCCTAGATTTCAGAGCTTTATTTTTATACAAAAATGGAGTTGCGTCAATAGCCTAAAAATTAAGCTACTGGACTTATAATTGTGAGATTGGGGGTTTGAGACTCCACTCAGTCTGGCATTGTGTCCTTGGGGAAGGCACTTTCTGTGAAGGAGTGAATGTTCCCATTTGGCTTGATCCTGTTGGTGATGGACATTACATTGAAACATTGGGAGGTCTGGCCTCATAGGTTGTAATGGTGTTGCAAGGGGCTATAACCTGTTGAGCTATTAAAAATTGCATAATACATGAATGTGGTTCTGTCACTTGACGCTAATTGGTTTAACAGTTTTAACTTTTCCTAAGGAACAAAATCAATTCCGGTAGTTGTTTATTAAGCATCAGAGATCCATGGGCATTTTTTACAGCAGTAACATCAACAGTAGTCTACAGTATGTATCAAATAGCAGTTGAACTTGTTCTACCATTGCTTTCTTTTATTGTTTGAACGGTCTTTGGTGTTGCTTCACTTCTCTCAATGTTCTTGAGCTCACTCAAGAATTGCAAAATTCCAGATTGTTTCAAGGTTGACATAAATTATAATTGGTCTCTAATCAGGTGACTGTTGATGTATAATGTTTGGTGATGGTTCTGCCAGGAATTGATTTATTATTTATATTTGAGTGGTTGTAAGAGTAACATACTGTATGTTGGTGTCTGATTTGATTACTTTAGATCGTTATAAATTTCAGACATTTGGCTTTGCGTCTGTATACATGATGCAGGACTGTTAGGATTGGGTTTCTTACATCCCTTGGTGTAATTAACCGTGCACACCATTACCCTTGGTTGGACATAAAAATGTAGACCAATACTGTCGTCTGTAGTAACAGTGGGCCTACCTATTACTACTTTTACTATTATGTTGGTTAAATTTAGGAATGAATTTAGTGGAGTTTCGACAACTTCAGCATCAGCTTGCACAATGTTTGGTTTGAAGAAAAGTCCTTCTATGGTCTATCTTAATGAGCTATGAACAAACTGTTTTGTTATTACCTGATATAAAAATTATGTACTCTGCTGCTCTTCTACAAGATCCAGGGTCTGGGATGTGAAACAGGTCAGGCTACCTCGGAGGGGAAGATGTCTGTAGAAAACTATCAGAACCACCTCCAGCCACCCATTTTCTTCTGTAGCACATTGTGTCGGTAATTTGCCGCAATAGATCCTCATGACCAAGCGACAAGCTCTTGTACACAGATACCTTACAATTTACATCTTTAAATACTGGTCCAGAATTTGCGTTGTAGGGGATCAACTGATCTCCAGAAAAAGTTGAGATATGTACTCACGTTGGCGACCAGTCCACAGGAGTGGGTGGTTGGCAGGTGCTCTGGTGTGGTTTGCTTCCTCTTCGCTATCAAACATCTATTGTCCTTATCTCTCCTCCTTCTATTTTGTGTTTGTTACTCTCTTGTAACACCTCTAATCATCGGCACTTACATGACCTTATTGTGTTGCAAATGCCGTAAAACTTTCACTAAAACTAAAAGACATGTACTCTTTGAATACTTTGATATATATATAGAGAAACATCATTCAAATGTTATTACTCTGAAGAGTTGAATTTGGCGTGTCTAATACATTTTCTTGTAATTGAACAACAGTTACTCCTCATGATAAAAATGAGGATACGAGTAGAAGGACTTTTCCACCTGCCTTGGTCGTTCTCGTCATATTATTGGGGCCTTTTTTCACCTGTTTTATTTGTTCTGTGGTGTTTGTGTTTCTTATGTCTTTCTTAGAGATGGCCTTTTACATTTTTCTGCCTTGAGTTTCATGATCATGTTGTATTTTGACCCATTGTCCTTTAAATTTTGGTGATATTAGAATTCATATTTTAAAATTATACTTTGAAATGATAGTACTAAAGTAGGCCTCTAAGTACATGTCATGTAGCTGTTGCTCTGAAATACTATAGAAATACTCAATCTTTACTTTTAAAGATAACTGTGTTAATTTGAAGCATGATGTTAACTTTTACTTACCTTTAATATTGCTTTTGTTCTATTATTATTCACTGCTTGGTCTGTTTCTTTCTTAATAGAATAAGTTAGCCCTGTGTTAATGTTATGGAAAGAACAGTTTGTTGGTTTAGGAGCTTTGGTCAAGTAGCGGAGTTTTCCTTGTTGTTGGAAGTTCGTTCGGTGTAAGTCCAGTGTTCAGTGTCAATGTAGGTGTGATGCGCTGAACTTAGCTCTGTTATTATCCTATAGCCTGTTAAAGTGATTCATAATCTTTTGTTGTAGTTTGTGATGATACTATTTAATACATGTACTGTTTAAAACGTGGGAAAAACACCCCCTCCCCCCCCCCCCCCCCCCCAAAAAAAAATCCGGATCTCTCTAGTTTAGGAATCATGAACTTGTGCTTCTGATTGCAGCGTTATGTTATATGCTCAATTAAGTATTATCTGACACTTGGAGAGTTGTGCTGCCTTGTTAGTTGTTGTATGTGCGATCTGTCCTCATTGACACCGACATGATTTCATAATTGAATTGATGGAAGGTCCAAAAAATTTGTTTTAAAATAAATTATAATACATTTTGGTGTGACTGCTTCATTCATCCCCTCCCCCCATGGTAGGAAATGCTGCTGATCATTGTTTTGTGCTTTTTGTTCTAAACTCCTCTATGGTTTGTTTTCAGAGAAAGAAAGCTTATGCAGCAATTGATATACTAAGGGATGTGAATATATTTGTCAAGTGTGAAACAGATTTTCTTTTGTTTGAAATTATTATATTTGATAATGAATACTGTTGATGCAGACTTTCATTCCAAGAGTGGTTTATCCTGTGGGCTTTTGTTTTGTACTCGTGTACACATCAAATGACAATGAAAGATGTATTGAAAAATCCAAGTTTATTTCTTTGTTCAGTTGTTTTTTTTGGGGGGGGGCATTGTTGAATATTATATTTCCTTAACCAAACTGCATCTTCTAAAATCTAATGCCTTCAACTTCAATGAAGAAGAACAGATGGAATATTGTCTCGGAACTCGTTGTGAATGATGGTTGATGCAAGTTTCACAATACATTTACTTGTAATTATAATAATTTGCCATTCACTTACGGCAACTGGGACTACAAATAAAGTTACAAATATGGTACCATATCCTTGTCTATCTCTTTACAATATTCCATCTGCTTCTTTGTGGTGATGGGTGTTTGGCAGGTGCTCTCTGCATGTGGTTTGCTCTTTCTTTCCTGTACTGTACTAAATACATGTACTTACGCGACCCCAGCGCTTTCTTTTCCTGTCTCCATTTTTAATAACAGTGAAAACAGTTCATAAAGAGTGAGCTTAAGAAGATGTCACATTTTCACTGTTTAAAAATATGGAGATACGACAAGAAAGCACTAAGATCGCGACTTATACAGAACAGAACCGAATCCACCACCCCCATCACTCTGTCATCCTCTTACTCTCTTATTATATGTGTCTCGACGCTGTGGAATCAGACGCCCGTAAATTAAATGTTTTTGGCATTTCAAGTAACCTGTATAATGGGAAAGCTTATTCATTTGCCTTGCTTTCAATGAAAAAAAATACCCATCTATCTTGACAATGAATAGAAGTTGAGAAATTTGAGATTGAAGTAAGTGGGGCAGCCTGGTTTCAGTGGTAAAATTAGCGAGAAAATGGTCGCCAAAGTTTGGTAATTTCAATAGTTTTTGAGTCCTTGAGGACTGAAAAACTACATGTTATGCCTTTAATCAACATTTTTCAGCCAGATTTACATGGGAATGTGTTTTTATATATATGGACATAAAAGGTTTGGGCTAAAAAACGAAAAATCGATAAAAATTTCTAAACTGGCGGAAAATGTCTTTTTCTTTGATTTCATTATTTTGACCAGCGCCTGATTTCACCACGATGCCTCACATATTACGGTTGGCGAGTGCCTTGATGTGGTTTGCTTTTCTTCTTTTTCGATTTATAATAATCATTTCCTACTCCTGGCACAAAAAAATGTTTGCCTCGTTCGCTCATTGTGAACCCGCTACCCAGCAGCGAAATTAAAATTCTAATCTTTATCACCATAATGATGATGAAAGCTCATATATATATATTTTCTACACCCTATTGACACAATTGAGAGATAATTTAGCGTGATAAGTTATTTCTCCCCTGGCTTGTCTGACTCGTCAGGGCCAACTTTGGCTGCGTGGGGTACCGTCTCAAGAGTTCCTGTACGGTGTACGACATGACACTGCTGGGGATACTGGATAAATGTCATAGTCATAGTCATCTAGGGTAACTTCTCACCTGTGGCTTGCTGCATGGCCAAGAGTCTGGCTTTGAGCCCACAGATGGTGGATAATAAAATATACAGTAGTTAAATAATTTGCTGTCTTTATCTCCCCTCCTTTTTTGTGTTTGTTACTCTCTTATAACTCCTCTTGTTGCAAGTGCCGTAAAACTCTTACTAAAACTTTTTTAATATTCTGTATCAGTATCCATGGGTGGTTGGCGGGTGCTCTGGTGTGGGTTATCTTCTTCTTTCCTGTGAAACATCTATTGTCTTTATCTCCCATTTTTCTTTTTTGTGTTTGTTACTCTCTTGTAACACCTCTAAACCTTCGGCACTTATACGACCTTATTGTGTTGCAAGTGCTAGTAAAACACTTACTAAAACGTAAAACACACGGAGAGTGTGAAAAAATGGTGAAATGGTATGAGTTTAACGCCCCTATCAACACTATTAGGTTATTTAAGAGGCGGGACCTCCTAATTTAACGTCCGTCTCCGATAGGACCGAGCCAAGTGGGAAGTTCGTGTAAAGTGCCTTTCCCAAGGACACAACGTCGGACTGAGCTGAGGCTCGAACCCCCGAATCCGCAATCTCAAGATTATGAGTCCGGTAGCCTAACCACTAGGCTACCGACGCCACCTCGGAGAGTGTGAACCAATGCAACAAAAATGTGCATGAGATAATATAACATCATGTTTTGGCACACGTGAGCGTAAAATATTATATCTGTGTCTGTGCGCAGTCCCCACGGTGGCATGAAATATATATATATATAAACAATGTAAACCACTACAACACAAACCTTAGCCTTGCCGTATGTTGCTCTGAAGGAGCAATGCTTGATCAAAGTCAAGTCATAGTCATAGTTTTTTTTTTTAAGTTAGTCGTAAAAACACATAGGCTTATGTGTATAATAAATAAATATGAGTGCGTGCCTGAGATTGAAAAAAGGGTCCACATGTGTGCCATATATTATATAGTACATGTATATATTTTTTACTGTTGTATTTTATTGCATTGCTGTATAGAATAATAGCTTTTCCTGGTGCCTCTGGTTTTTTGGTGTGGGGGGGGGGGGTTCAGATATCTCAAATAGTTTTTGAGATATATGGTCACTTTTGTGAGTAAGGAGTGGACCAATTAGTAGCCTACTTTGAGAAAAATGTAAAAAATCAACCTCATTTCGTATTGTACGTGATAGTAATGGATACATATTTTTTAACGCTTTTAAAAAGTTAAAACATACTTAGAAGAAAAATTGGCATGAAATATTTTGTGAGGATGGAGAACAATGGTTGATGAGCTGATGATATCCTTACGATTACGAGTCTCAAATTTCGAAGATTTTTCACTATTTTCCGAATTTTCGTTAAATAAGTCTGTGCTACATGTGGACCCTTTTCCCAGTCACACACATATTAATATAGGGAGTGCTTATTTGGGCCTAAATAAGGTAAGGGAGGGGGGTTTAGCTTATTTAGGCCACAGGTGGCCTAAATAAG
>NW_004797520.1:304071-374491 GCF_000002075.1 Aplysia californica | reverse complement strand
CATTAATATATATATTATATTTATTTATATATAATAATGGGCACATACACTCACGAGCACATATTATATTCAAGTGATATAATAATAATAATTATGTAGGCCTAGGGAATGTTCCATGTAGTAGGCCTTATGTATGTAGTCATGACGTGATGATGACTACACTGCAGCTTGACTATCTAGTGACATTTTTATTCTTGTTGGATTACACCATGTTTCTACTGATAAGAGTGATAGTACAGGTTTAGTTTATACCGTGGCCTACCTCTTCCATTCTTAGGAAACCGTGCGTCTATTTTCTATTATAGGATAGATCTAGGCGTACTGTTTTGTTATCAGCATACTGATTACAGGCCAGTGGTTGGAGGGCGTCACTGGTAAGTTCTACTTTCTTTCTTTCCCTCTTTTGTTCCTGTCTGTGTGTCTATCTGTCTGTCTTAAATTTTATAAAATAGTGGGGATGATAAAGTTTGAGCTAGAAAATACTCCCATGGGGATAAACTGGAAAATAGTGGGGATGATCTAGAAAAATGCGGGGGATGATCTACTAGAAAATAAAATGCTGGGGGTGAGATAGAAAATTATGGGGATAATTTAGATTAGGGTTGAGCTAGAAAATACTGGGGATGAGCTAGAAAATCTTAAGGTTGAGCTATAAAATACTGGGGATGGGCTAAGAAATACTGGGGATGATGTAGAAAATATTAGGGTTGAGCTAGAAAATACCTTGTCCCCGTGGTTTCATGCACCCCGCATAATTTAGCAAAATTTCATCATTTTTTGTATAATTTCTGATTATTTTCCTTTATCATTCTTTGTTAAGATTAACAAACAGAATCGCATAATTTCACATTTTGGGGCTCAGTTTGCATAATTTCAGAATTTTTTTGGCATATATAACCGCTGGGACAGATAATTGGGATAAGCCAGAAAATATGGGGATGGGCTAGAAAATATTGGCAAATTTTGAGGATCAGCTAGAAAATATTAGGAATGATCTAGAAAATATAAGGGATGAGCAAGAAAATATTTAGAAATGAGCTAGAAAATACTGGAGATTACCTTGAAAATACCTGGAATGGAGCTAGAAAATACAAGGGATGAGTTAGAAAATACTGGGGATAAGCTAGAAAATATCAGGGTTGAGCTAGAAAATATAAGGGATACCGGTAAGCAAGAAAATACTGGGGACGAGCTAAAAAATATTATTAGGGATGAGCTAGAAAATACTCTGGATGACATAGAAAACATTGTGGATGACATAGAAAGTAGGCCTATTGTGGATGAGATTTTTAAAAATATTGGGGATGCGATAGAAATTATTGGGGATGAGACAGAAAATTATGGGGATAATCTAAAAAGTATTGGTAATAAGATAAAAAGTTTGAGGAATAATGGGGATGAGTTATAAATTAATTACTACATACATGTATTGAGTATAATTGAGGATGAGTTAGAAAATATTGGGGATGAAGTAGAAAATATTGGGGATAAGTTAAGAATAAGATGAAAAATATTGGGGTGAGCTAGAAAATGTTGGGAATTAACTAGAAAATATTAGGGATCACCAAGAAAATATTTGGGATTAAATTAGAAATGTTGGAGGTGAGCTAGAAAATATTGGGGGACGAGATAAAAAAGTTTGAGGACCTTTGGTCTTTTCAAAAATATTGGGGATGAGCTGTTACTGTTAAGGGTGAACTATAAAATACCAATGTACTGGGGATGAGTTAGAAAATACTGCGGATGAACTAGAAAATAGTGGGGATGATCTAGAAAGTACTGGGGATAAACTAGAAAATAGTAGGGATGATATCGATTATATTAGGATACAGATAAAACTGGGGATGAGCTAGAAAATATTAGGGTTGAGCTAGAAAATACTGGGGAATATTTGGGATAAGCCAGAAAATATTGGGGAACACTGGGGACGAGCTAGAAAATCATGGGGATGAGCTATAAAATACTGGGGATGAGCTAGAAAATAGTGGGGATGATCTAGACAACGCTGCTGATGATCTAAAAATATCAGGGTAGAGCTAGAAAATACTGGGGATGAGCTAGAAAATATTAAGGTTGAGCTGGAAAATACTGGGGATGAGCTAAAAATACTGAGGATGAGCTAGAAAATTTTATGGTTGAGCAAGAAAATGTTGGAGATGTGCTAAAAAATACTGGGTAATATTTGGGATAAGCCAGAAGATATTGGGGGTGGGCTAGAAAATACTGGTAAAATTTGGAGATCAGCCAGAAAATATTGGGAATGATTTTAAAAAGTATTTAAAATATAAAGGATGAGTATGAGCTAGAAAATGCTGGGGATGAGCTAGAAAATTTTGGAATGATCTAGAAAGTGAAAAGGGTAAGCTATAAAATATACAAGATGAGCTCGAAAATACTGGGGACGAGCTTAAAAAATACTGGGAATGAGCTAGAAAATATTACGGACGAGCTAAAAAATATTGGGGTTGAGCTAGAAAGTATTAGTGAGGAGCTAGAAAATAATGGGGATGAGCTAGAACTAGAAAATACTGGGGATGAACTAAAAAATAGTGAGGATGATCTGGAAAATGCTGGGAATGAGCTAGTAAGTAATGCAAATGAGCTAGTAATATTAGAAATGAGCTTTAAAAAATACTGGGTATGGGTTAGAAAATACTGGGGATGAGCTAGTAAATATTAGGAATGAGCAAAAAATACTGGGTATAAGCTAGAAAATATTGAACATAAGATTTTAAAATATTGGGAATGGGAAAGAAAACTCTATGGAATATAATATAGGATAAGCTAGAAAATATTGGGGATGTGATAACGAATATTGGGAAAAAAACTAGAAAATGTTAGGAATGAGCTAGAAAATGTATGTGATGAGGTGAAAAAAATTCGTGATGAGCTCGAAAATACTGAGGTTAAGCTATAAAAAAAATACTGTACTTGGGATGAGCTAGAAAATACTTGGAATGAACTAGAAAATAGTGTTGATGATCTAGACAATGCTGGGGGTGGTTAGAAAATATTAGGGATGAGTTGGAAAATACTGGGGACGAGCTAGAAAATATTAGGGATGAGTTGGAAAATACTGGGGACGAGCTAGAAAATATTAGGGATGAGCTAGAAAATACTGTGGCTGAGCTTTAAAAAATAATAGGGATGAGCTAAAACATTTTAAGGTGGAAATATAAAATACTGGGGATCGATGAACTAAAAATATAAGGGTTGAGCTAGAAAATGTTGGGACAGGCCAGAAGATATTGGGAGTGGGCTAGAAAATACTGGTAAATTTTGGGGATCAGCTAGAAAATATTGGAATGATTTAGAAATACTGAGGAATACTGTGAATCAGCTAGAATATATTGGGGTTAAGCTAGAAAATACTTGGGAGGAGCTAAAAAATATTAGGGATGAGTTAGACAATACTGGAGATGAGATAAAAAATATTGGTAATGAGATAAAAATGTGTGGGGAATATTGTAATCGAGTTTACAAATATTGGGGATGTGATAAAAAATATTGGGAATGAACTAGAAAATATATGACAATATTAGAGATGAGCTAGAAAATATTTGTGATGACGTGAAAAATATTAGTTATGAACTAGAAAATAATTTGACTGAGCTAGAAAATAGTGGGGAGGAGCTAGAAATATTTAAGGCTGAGCTATAAAATACCGGGGATGAGCTAGAAAATACTTGGGATGAACTAGACAATAGTGGGGATGATCAAGACAATGCTGGGGATGATCCACAAAGTATCAGGGTTGAGCTAGAAAATACTGGGGATTAGCTAAAAAATATTAGGGTTAGGCTAGAACATGTTGGAGATTAGTTAACGTATAGTGCGGAATATTTGGGAGAAAATATTGGAGGTGAGCTAGAAAATACAGGCAAATTTTGTAGATCAGCTAGAAAATACAGGGAATTATCCAGGAAATACTGGGGATGCGCTAGAAAATACTGGGGATGAGCTAGAAAATACTTGGGATGAGCTAGAAAATATTATGGGTGAGCTAAAAAAAATAATTGGGATGAGCTACAAAATAATGGGTGTGATCTAGAAAACACTGGAGATAAACTAGAAAATTGTGAGGTTGATCTAGAAAATGCTAGGGATTAGCTAGAAAATAATGAGCATGAGATAGAAAATATTAGGGATGAGCTAAAAAAAATACTGGTAATTATCTAGAAAATACTGAGGAATATTGGGGATGCGCTAGAAAATACTGGGGATGAGCTAGAAAATACTGATAATGAGCTAAAAAATATTAGGGATGATCTAGAATATACCGGAAATAAGCTAGAAAATATTAGGGTTGAGCTAGAAAATAGTATAGGAAGGAGCTAGAAAACATTAGGGTTGAGCTTAAAAATATTGGAGATTGAACTAGTAAATATTGGGGAACAGCTTGAAAATACTGGGGCCTAGCTAGAAAATATTAGTGATTTGCTGCAAAATACTGTGGTTGAACTCGAAAATAGTGGGAATGAGCTATAAAATTTTAAGGTTGAGCTATAAAATACTGGGATTAACTGAAAAATATTGGGGATCAACTAGGAAATAGTGGGGATGAGCTAGAAAATACCATGGTTGAGCAAGAAAATACTTGGGATGAGCTTTAAAAAATGTTGGGGATGAGCTAAAACAAATGTTGGGGATGAGCTAGAAAATATTAGGGTTGAGCTATAAAATGTTGGATATGCGCAAAGAAGTACAGGAGATTAATTAAGATCAACCAGAAGGTATTGGGATATATGCTAGACAATACTGGTAAATTTTGGGGATCAGCTAGGAAATATTGTGAATGATCTAGAAAGTATAAGGGATGAGCTAGAAAGTATAAGGGATGCGCTAGAAAATATAAAGAATGAGCTAGAAAAGAGTGGGGATGAGCTAGAAAATATTACGGATGAGCTAAAAAAAAAAAAATACTGTGGATGAGCCAGAAAATATTGGGGATGAGCAAAACAAATACTGGGGATGAGCTAAAAAATACTGGGGATGAACTAGGAAATAGTAAGAATGATTTAGAAAATACCGGGAATGAGCTAGAAAGTAATGGGGATGAGCTAGAAAATACTGGGGATGAGCTACAAAATATTAGGGATGATCAAAGAATACTGAGGATGAGCTTGAAAATATTGGAGATGAGATTTTTAAAAATATTGGGAATGAACTAGAAAATATGAGGGATGAGCTAGAAAATATTTGTGAAGATGTGAAAAATATTAGCGATGAGGAAAAAAATATTGTGGTTGAGTTAGAAATAAGTGGGGATGAGCCAGAAAAATGTAAGGTTTAGCTAGAAAATACTTGGGATGAACTAAAAAATAGTGGGGGTGATCTAGACAATGCTGGGGATGATATAGAAAATATCAAGGTTGAGCTAGAAAATATTGGGGATGAGGTAGAAAATATTGTTGTTGAGCTAGAAAATATTGGAGATGAGCTAGAAAATACTGGAGAATATGTGGGAGAAGCCAGAAAATATTGGGAATCAGCTTAAAAATACTGGCAAATTTTGAGGACCACCTAGAAAATACTTGGAATGATCCAGAAAAGATTGAGGGATACTGGGGAGGAGCTAAAAAATATTGGGGATGAGCTAAAAATATTAGGGTTGAGCTAGAAAATACTGGGAATCTAGAATGTATAAGGGATGAGGTAGAAAATATTGGGGATAAGCTAGCAAAATTAGTTTGGAACTAGATCTAGAAAATATTGGGGATTGATCTAAAAATATTGGGGATGAGCTAGAAAATATTAGAGATGAGCTAGAGCTAGAAAATAGTGGAGATTGGGCTAGAAATATTTAAGGTTGAGCTATAAAACTATAAAATACCGGGGATGAGCTAGAAAATATTTGGAATGAGCTAGAAAATAGTGGGGGTGAACTAGGCAAAACTGGGGATTATCTAGGTATCAGGGTTGAGCTAGAAAATCATTGGGATTAGCTAGAAAATATTAGGGTTGAGCTAGAAAATTTTGGAGATGAGTTAGAATATACAGGGGAATACTTGGGATAAGCCAAAAAATACTGTGGATGGGCTACAAAATATTGGCAAATTTTGGGGATCAACTAGAAAATACTGGAAATGATATAGAAAATACTGAGAATCACTGGGGATGCGCTAGAAAATATTGGGGATGGAGCTAGAAAATGTTGGGGATCAACTGGAAAATACTGGGACGGATCTAGAAAATACTAAGGAATACTCGGGATCAGCTAGAAAATATTGGGGTTGAGCTAGAAAATACTGGGGACGAGCTAGAAAATTTTAAGGTTGCGCTATAAAATACTGAGGATTAACAAGAAAATAATGGGAATCAACTAAAAAGTAGTGGGGAATATCTAGAAAAGACCATGGTTTTGATAGAAAATAGTTGGGATGATTTAGACAATTTTGGGGATCATCTAAAAAATATCAAGGTTGAGCTAGAAAATATTTGGGATGAGATGAAAATTGTTCTGAGACGAGCTAGAAAATATAAGAGACGAGATAGAAAAGTATGGGCACCATTGAAATTTTTTTAAATAGTCGGGATGAGCTAGAAAATATTAGAGATGACCTGGAAAATACTGTGGTTGAGCTAGAAAATAGTGTGAATGAGCTAGAAAATACTGGGGATGAGCTAGAAAATATAATGAATGAGCTTTAAAAAATTGGGATGAGCTAGAAAATACTGGGTATAATCTAGAAAATGCTGGAGATAAACTAAAAAATAGGGAGGTTGATTTAGAAAATGCTGGAGATTAGCTAGAAAGCAATGAGCATGAGATAGAAAATATTAGAGATGAGCTAAAAAAAATACTGGGAATTATCTAGAAGATACTGAAGAATACTGGGGATGCGCTAGAAATTATTAGGGTTGAGCTATAAAGTACTGGGGCTGAGTTAGAAAATATTAGGGATAATCTAGAATATACTGGGAATAAGCTAGAAAATATTAGGGTTGAGCCAGAAAATATTGGTGATGAGCTAGAAAATATTAGGGATGAGCTAGAAAATATTGTGGTTATGCTAGAAAATATTGGGAATGAGCTAGAAAATATTTGGGTTGATCTAGAATATACTTGGAATAAGCTAAAAAATATTAGGGTTAAGCTAAAAAAATGTTGGTGATGGAGCTAGAAAATATTAGGGAAGACCTACAAAATACTTGGGACGAGCTAGAAAATATTAGGGATGAGCTAGAAAAAAATGTGATTAAGCTAGAAAATATTGGGAATGAGCTAGAAAATATTCAGTTTGATCTAGTATATACTTAGAATAAGCTAGAAAATATTAGGGATAGACTAAAAAAAATATTGGGGATGAGCTAGAAAATATTTGGGATGAGATGAAAATTGTACGAGCTAGAAAATATAAGAGACGAGATAGAAAAGTATGGGCACCATTGAAATTTTTAAAAATAGTCGGGATGAGCTAGAAAATATTAAGGATGACCTGGAAAATACTGTGGTTGAGCTAGAAAATAGTGTGAATGAGCTAGAAAATACTGGGGATGAGCTAGAAAATATAATGAATGAGCTAAAAAAAATTGGGATGAGCTAGAAAATACTGGGTATGATATAGAAAATACTGGAGATAAACTAAAAGATAGTGAGGTTGATTTAGAAAATGCTGGAGATTAGCCAGAAAGCAATGAGCATGAGATAGAAAATATTAGAGATGGGCTAAAAAAAAATACTGGGAATTATCTAGAAAATACTGAGGAATATTGGGGATGCGCTAGAAATTATTAGGGTTGAGCTATAAAGTACTGGGGCTGAGTTAGAAAATATTAGGGATGATCTAGAATATACTGGGAATAAGCTAGAAAATGTTAGGGTTGAGCCAGAAAATATTGGTGATGGAGCTAGAAAATATTAGGGATGAGCTAGAAAATATTGTGGTTATGCTAGAAAATATTGGGTATGAGCTAGAAAATATTTGGGTTGATCTAGAGTATACTTTGAATAAGCTAAAAAAAATATTAGGTTTAAGCTAGAAAATATTGGTGATGGAGCTAGAAAATATTAGGGAAAACCTAGAAAATACTTGGGACGAGCTAGAAAATATTAGGGATGAGCTAGAAAAAAATGTGGTTAAGCTAGAAAATATTGGGAATGAGCTAGACAATATTCGGGTTGATCTAGTATATACTTAGAATAAGCTAGAAAATATTAGGGATAGACAAAAAAAAATATTGGGGATGAGCTAGAAAATATTGGAAAAGAAAAAAAATATTGGGGTTGAGATAGAAAAATCAGGGAAATAATGGAGATGAGCCAGAAAATGTAAAGGTTGAGCTATAAAATACTGGGGATGAGCTAGAAAATACTGGGGATGAGCTAGAAAATACTGGGGAATATTCGGGATAAGCTTAAAAAATACCGAGGAACTCTGGGGATGAGCTAAAAAAAAGTCATGGGGATTTGCTAGAAAATATCAGGGATGAGCTAGAAAATAATTGGGATGAGCTAGAAAATAATAGGAATGAGCTTGAAAATATTTGTGATAAGGTGAAAAATTATAGTGATGAGCTATAAAATACTGTGGTTGAGCTAGAAAAATAGTGGGGATGAGCTAGAAAATATTTTGGTTGAGCTAGAAAATATTTTGGTTGAGCTTGAAAATGTTGGAGATGAGTTAGAATATACTGGAGAATATTTGGGATAAGCCAGAAAATATTGGAGATGGGCAAGAAAATTTTACTGGACATTTTGGGGATCAGCTAGAAAATACTGGGAATTATCTAGTACTGGGGAATACTGTGGAAACGCCAGAAAATACTGGGGATGAGCTAGAAAATACTGGAAAGGATATAGAAAATACTCAGAAATACTGGGGATAAGCTAGAAAATATTGAGGTTAAGCTAGAAAATACTGGGGACGAGCTAGAAAATATTAAGGATGAGCAAGAAAATACTGTGGTTGAGCTAGAAAATAGTGGGGATGAGTTAGAAAAATTTAAGGCTGAGTTATAAAATACTGGGGGTGAGCTACAAAATATTGTGGATGGGTTTGAAAAAGCATAGGGTATGAGATTTTTTTTAAAGTCTGGGGAATATTCGGGATGAGGTAAAAAAATATTGGGGAAGTGATAGAAAATATTTGTAATGAACTAGATAATATTAGGCATGAGTTAGAAAATATTTGTAATGAACTAGATAATATTAGGCATGAGTTAGAATATATTTGTGAAGATGTGAAAAATATTGGTGATGAGCTAGAAAATAATGTGGTTGAGCTAGAAAAGAGTGGGGGCGATAAGCTAGAAACTTTTAAGGTTGAGCTATAAAATACTGGGGATGAGCTAGAAAATACTTGGGAAAGACTTGAAAAAATGGTGGGGATGATCTAGACAAAGCAGGGGATGATCTGAAAAATATCAGTGTTGAGCTAGAAAATACTAGAAATAATTAAGCTAAAAAAATATTAGGGTTGAGCTAAAAATTGTTGAAGATGAGCTAGAAAATAGTGGGGAATATTTGGGATAAGCCAGAGAATATTGTGGATGAGCTAGAAAATACTGGCAAATTTTGGGGATCAGCTAGAAAAATACTGAGAATGATCTGCAAAATACTGAGGAATACTGGGGATGAGCTAGAAAATACTTGGTTGAGCTAGAAAAAATAAGGGATGAGCAAGAATATCTCAGCCCCTGTTGTTGGCTCTGACAGGCTGGGTCAAAACAGCCCAGTTCATCATTCATCACTTAAATGATCTAAATTGTGACCACATGGGTGTAGGGACAGTGCATTATGTGTGTGTATGTGTACGTATGTGTGTGTGTGTGTGGGGGGGGTATTTACATAGTTGTAAAACAGTAGACCTACGTGTGTCTGTTACATGAAGAGATATTGGTGTTGTTCCTGATATTGCCACCTATAGTGGTGGTAGTAAGGTAGGCCTACTATTACTATTAGTGCTAAGGGATAACTGATTCTCGAGTCCGTACCACAAGTAGAAATGAAGCATTTTAAAAAAATAGGCCTACTCAAAATCTGGGCCAGAATGAGACCACAGGTCATCTTCATCCTTATTGCTTCAATTTCTCTTCAAACAATATTCTGTGGGTGGTTGGCAGGTGGTCTGGTGCAGTTTGCCCCTTCTTTCCTATCAAACATCTATCGTCCTTATCGATCCTCCTTCTTTTTTGAGTATGTTACTCTCTTGTAACAAATCTATTCTTCGGCACTTATATGACCTTATTGTGTTGCAGGTGCCGTAAAACTCTTTCTAAAACGAAAACAATACTCTGCAGGAACAGTGATCAACTTCAGACACTGACGGACAAAAAAAAACTGTTTCTATTTGGCCTAAGCAACAACAGTGTTATTTACTGTTATCCGTTTCTTAAGTGCTGTTGAAATACGTAAGTAAAGTCTGCTTCAACTATCAAGGCACCCCGGAAATAGCAGTCGACGAGAGTGACAAACATACAAAAAGAAGTAGAGGAAAAATGACGATAGTAAGGATGAGGACAGAAAAAGCAGCAGTTCCCCCTATGTTGTTTCGGCACAGTATGAGCACGGCATTGATAAATCAGCCCATTTACAATTCTACTGTGCATAACAACGTGTTAATATCCCCCCTTTGGAAATGGCCTAAAGACAACTTCAGTCAGTAGCACTGCCCTGATTGGGGGGGGGGGACTCACTCTGTTTGAGTTTCACAAAAATTTCTGGCTGTATTAAATCACGAAACAAAAAAAAGGCTATTCTTATTAACTTCTCTTCGTCAACACAATACCAACAAAACAAGAAATAAAACTCAACACAGTGAAAGAAAAACATGAATAACAGTTTATTCATGGAATTGGAAATAGGGTGGATGAATGGAGGGAGAGGGGAGGGGGGAGGGAGCAATCCGTGTGAAGAAATAATGAGAAGAAGAGGCTTTGTATGCATGCCAGGTACACATCTGCCCAACAAAAGGCAATAAAAGTGACTTAGACTGAGGAATCTTGTACACAAACGGGCAAAGACAACCCCAAGTATATTGTTATTTCATAAATATAAATAGTGGGGTGCATCACACAATTATTGCACACGGGTGAGGTGTAAAAATAACAAACATTGCACTCTAATGATAAAAAACCTTTAGAACAATTTTTTTTTTTTAAAGCATAAAACTTAAAAAACAGTTTCTTTCAACATAAAATTAAAAGAAAGTCGACTTTATCTCAGTCTACTTTATCTCAGTCTACTTTCTCTCTTAACTTCACCCCAGTAAGCCACAGCACAAGTGCTTCAAAACAAAACTAAAATCTGGATTTTGTTCTCTTCAAAGAGTAATCAAGAACGTTGACACTGACAGGCAAGGCTGTCCAATTGGATGACCAAGTTGTCAATGTGTATTACTACTACTATTTCTTATCGCGTAGACCAAAGTTGTTACTGTGTATTACTATTCATTATTTCGTAAAACAAATGAACACAGAATGCCCTCAACTTCAACTGTAACCTTGAAACCAATTTTCCCCCCTTAAATATTGTCCCAATAAATTATGCAGCCTGCGCCGTGACAAGCAATATTTAAATTCCATCATAAGTCTCAACATTTCTTGCTTAAAAAATCTTTAAAATAATTCAACATCTGTTGTAATTGAAAACTACTGTGAAAAAACAACAACCCAAAATGCACAGTGAAAAATATTAGTTACAAAGTCAAATATACGAATAAAAAGTGAATAAATTGTTAAATTGATATTGCCACAAAACAAGGAAAAGATGAATGTTGGAAACAAAGAGCAATTTTTAAACATTAATGATTAGGGGAAAAGGTAACACATTAATTGTATATATCACACAGCTAAACCACAGCTCACTGTAACACACACACACACACACACACACACACACACACACACACACACACACACACACACACACACACACACACACGGAGCACACACATGAGACCCATTAAGGCAGTGGAACTAACTGCAGTAAAAGGAAAAACAACCATACCAGAGATTACTTTTACACGAATATCTATAATACTTTTTATAGAGAGAGAAATCAACTTCTACGTCTTATAATTTTATTTGTAGACATCACATCTATATAATTATATAAGAGGCATATTTCCAGAGACTAGCTGAGTATAGAGGGTATGTCTTGGGTATATAATGACTGATCAAAGGCGTAAGAAAGAAACTAACAATATAATCTTATTGCAGCACATCCACTGTTTCAACCAAGATAGATGCCTAAACTGACACACAGCTTTCCTCTTCAAACACTGAAACATTTAAATTATAGAAAAAGAGTCAGATGTATTCTATAAAAAAAATCTGATAGGCATAGCCATATATGCATGTCTATGCAATAAAATGAACTACCGTAAATACGGCACAGTATTTTGGCTATGTATCAGTTCACCATTGCCAACCACAAACTTTTGATATAATCACTGAAAACACATGAAGGCTACAAGGAAAAAAACGACAGTAGTCAAACTGAAAATCGGGAGGGTACCAATTTTGAACGCTTGTTGACTCATAACAGTATTTCTGTTCAACTGTTGGCCGATTACTGTTGTTAGATTTCCCATCCAACAAACATATAAAATAAACCACCAATCAAACAAATATGAAGTTATGAGTCCACAAGCTTTTAAAATTGGCACCCTCACAATTTCCAGTTTGTGACTAAACCCATTTTTTCAGTGGACTCCTCATATGTTGTCTGCGAACAATCTGCACGACTTTTGAAACAATACGAAACAATCACATTCAAGGGACAGGTCTGACCGGCGCATGAACAATGTGTGCACAACAATCAGTGACAAATTACTATGGTAATACAAAAATAAAAGCACCATTCCATACAACGCACTCTCTCTCAATACTCTCATACCAAAAATTGTATGCATCAAAATAAACAATTATAATTAAAAAGCTTTTCACTTGATATGCGTTGTAATGAAGAGTTCTTCCTTTAAATTCAGCCACACTGGAATACATGTAAAGTTTCATGGTAAAAGTAAACTTTAGCCCCTCCATTCAGCACTTACTTGACTTACGACACACATCCAGGGGTTCTTCTCCCCGTCTGGCCACATTTGGGTCATCATGGTGCCATGCACCAAAGATATAAATAGGTGGTCGCATTTTACTTTCACTGGTTTCACAAGGCTTTATCTTGGGATTGTTAAACTTCTCATTGCTAGGTTCAAACTCCTATCTCCATAAATATTGCAAATGGGAAAATTTGAATCGCTCGCAAACTTAGTCGTATCTCGTACTTCCTCCATTTTTCAGATTCTGAACGAAATGATTTGAAAGTACTGAATGTCATTCACGAAAATAGGTATTGGTACAAAATGAAACTTAAATTCTACAGAACATGGGCATGAACTGTAATAATTTGGGGCTGAAAGAAAACATTTTTTTTTTTCATCAGCCATGACAGCCGTGACAAGAACTTCCAAAAGTCAGAGATTGGGAGTTAGAACAAGACAGACTCAGTTCGCGAGTAGCAAAGGAGGGAAAAAACCACATCACATCAACATGAAGGATTATTTCAGGGTAGGGAAAGAGAGAGACAAAGAGAGAGACACACAGAGACAAAGAGAGAGACACACAGAGACAAAGAGAGAGACACACAGAGACAAAGAGAGAGACAAAGAGAGACAAAGAGAGAGAGATAAAGAGAGAGACAAAGAGAGACAAAGAGAGAGACACACAGAGACAAAGAGAGAGACACACAGAGACAAAGAGAGAGAGATAAAGAGAGAGACAAAGAGAGACAAAGAGAGAGACAAAGAGAGAGACAAAGAGAGAGACAAACAGAGACAAAGAGAGACAAAGAGAGAGACAAACAGAGACAGAGAGAGAGACAAAGAGAGAGACAAAGAGAGAGACAAACAGAGACAGAGAGAGAGACAAAGAGAGAGACAAAGAGAGAGACAAAGAGAGAGACAGAGACAAAGAGAGAGACAAACAGAGACAAAAGGAGAGCAAGAAAGTAAAATCTCAAAAAATATTTCCAAGGATTAGTAAAAAAAAAGAAAAAAAGTTCACTTTTCCAAATACTACTACAGGTACATTCAGATCTCAAATAAATCTCCCTACAAAGTCCAAAAAATCTCCATTGCCACTGAAAGACAAAAAATTGAGGAAAATCTGAATTACCGGTATTCTCTTTGAGTGGGTTGCAAAACAATAAATATACTCACTGCGCACCTGTGCAAACCCTTCAATGGTGAAATGTCACACACAAGTACCTATACTGTGATGAGTACATGCAAGATATTTACCAGCATGTATCATTTCAGCCATCTTCTATTTTTCTTTCCTTGCAGGCAGAGACCAGTTTGTGTCTATAAGGGAGTTAAACATTCAAATAAAAACAAAATGATTCGAGTCTCTGTAGAACTGGCAAGGAGACTGACAATCAAAGCAACACATCGGATTATTCAGACAATCAAACAGACACATTGAACTATTCAGACAACCAAACCGACTGATTGTACTATTCAGACAATCAAACCGACACATTGTACTATTCAGACAATCAAACCAACACATCACACTATTCAGACAATCAAACCAACACATCACACTATTCAGACAATCAACAACACATTGTACTATTCAGACAATCAAACTGACACATAGTACTATTCTAACAATCAAACCGATGCATCGGACTATTCACATTTTGAGGCGGCTCACACAACATCAAACAGCAGGTACATTTTTTACAAACAGCTTTCCCCCAGTTCCTCAGCACAGGCGTACTCACAAACTATTGCACACACTCGCATAAATATTGTTTAAATGTCTCACTACTTTTTCCCCAACCACAATAGAGTGAGCAGAAAAACTCAAACACGCACACAGGACAATCAGTTCTTGTCTTCACAGTAGTTTCTTCCGTACTGCAGCAAGTTTAGTGTTTGTGCCAGCAGCTCACAGCAGCTGTTTACGTCTCACATACATCACAGCAGCTGTTTACGTCTCACATACATCACAGCAGCTGTTTGCGTCAGACGTACAGACATACATCACAGCAGCTGTTTACATGCTGTTTACGTCAGATATACATCACAGCAAGCTGTTTAACTCAGACATACATCACAGCAGCTGTTTCTGTACTGTTTAACTCAGACATACATCACAGCAAGCTGTTTAACTCAGACATACATCACAGCAGCTGTTTCTGTACTGTTTAACTCAGACATACATCACAGCAGCTGTTTCTGTGCTGTTTAACTCAGACATACATCACAGCAGCTGTTTCTGTGCTGTTTAAATCAGACAAACATCACAGCAGCTGTTTACATCAGACAAACATCACAGCAAGCTGTTTAACTCAGACATACATGCAGCTGTTTCTGCGCTGTTTACGCCAGACATACATCACAGCAGCTGTTTCTGTGCTGTTTACGTCAGACATACATCACAGCAGCTGTTTACGCCAGACATACATCACAGCAGCTGTTTCTATTTACTTCAGATATACATCACAGCAAGCTATTTACGTCAGACGTACAGACATACATCCCAGCAGCCATCTACGCGAGCCACATATCAAGTATATACAAGATCACGAGGGGGGGGGGGGGGGGAGAACAAGCAGCAGGTTTGTGCATAATTGTGGTTCACACACACACACAGGGAATGTGGCCTCTTCTTATCACATATCACATCGACTAGCGTCATCTTATGGTGAGGGGGAAAAAAAAGTATTTACAACAGGAGGGACACATGAACCGTGATTATGCAGGACAAACGTTTTGTTTCGTCATAAACAAAGTTTCTGAAACTGAATACAAATATTGATTCTTCCACCCAAGAGATCTCAAGAGGTGAGAATAAAAATCTTTGTTACAACTTAACCTATTTTTAAAAAAACCTAAAATGTACAAGTACATCAAATGTATAAATCTCAAAAACTGACACCAGCAGTAGTACCCCTACCAAAATAAAGTCTTCCTGATGTATATTGTTTTTATAATGGCAGGGAAAGAGGTAAACAATAAGAACACCACTCAAACTGACATAGATATATATATGTGGGACAATTTGGCTCTAATGTAGTCCGAACTGTTAAAATATTGACTTTGTCTCAAAATCAGTCCTCCACCACCCCCAAAACGTAGGCCTAGATATTTTTTCTAAATGGACAAAACTACCTCATTAGTCTCACTTGCTGCACATGTAATTCCCACGCAAAGTACAATTTTCAAAGAATAATAAAACAGCGGATATCTAGAGAAATAGAATCAAGACACGACAACCCTAGTTCAACAAACAGGGCGCTGCACAGTGGCGACCAGCTATGGCATGTTCTGTATTAGCGTCATATTGTGCATTTATGAATGTTTATGTGTATGTATTAATGTGAGGATGCATTTATAATTATGTATTTATGTGTGTGTGTATGTATGTTTGCCATTGTAAACCAAACTGCCCTTCTGGGATCAATTAAATGACATATATCTTTTTTTAAAGTGTAAAACGACGTCGTATACAGAGACCATCTTAAAGCTACATCCCAACCACGGCTACACTCCCACTCCTGGAGGTCGTTGGTCATTTTCCTATCCAAAACACGGGCAGCAAGAAATAAACCATAACCTTTTGTTTCAGCGCTCGGTGGAAGCGGCTGATTTTGAGCATTCTCACGGCATGGACAGCGATTTCTAAAATGAGCTTTTCATAAACACGACAAAACGCAACACAAGGGTAATCCAGTCACAGCCTCCACGGGAAACAAAATATGGTGAAAATTAACATGTACACCGAACGATTTTCCACCAAGGGCTTCAAAAAGTTATTAACTCCCAACAGTTTTTCCCTTGAAAACCAAACCCAAAAAAAAGTTCAGTTGTTTAGGAAACTATAAAAAATGTTTCAAAAATCAAATTTGCCCAGTTTGATGTTACTACATAAAGTGTACACTTGATTTTGGTGAATCCATCAATAACATTAGCAATTTTTTTTCATACTTGAATCAACTATGAGAAAAATCTTGTTCAGCATGAGGCTACATTTATGAAAATACATCAAAGCAGGAAAGAAAATCTGAAATAAAAACATCAAAGAACTGAGATTCATAATAAAACAAAAACAAACTGAAATTACATCACAACAATTTAAAAATAAATAAAAATGAAACAGCACAAAATGGGTACAGCTAAAACAAATTATTATGAAGAGACATTTCCCAATAAAAGAGACTTTCTCACCCAAATACAAAGCCCCGCCCACTTGAGATTTTACAAAATCTCACCAAACCCACAAACAAAAAACCCAAACGTTAACCCCATTTTGTACTTTTTCTGTTCTCCTTCGATTTGTCCATCAGTTACAGAAAACCCTAACACTACAAAAATGTGAATAAAAACAGTGCCATTTACTTTTTGACCAACAACAGTGTGGACCGTGGCTGAAGACAGAGAACTAAAAAAGTCTAGCAACATCAGCGAAGGAGCAGTAACGTGTTGCAATAGTCTCACAGACACACTCAGCCCTCAGTCACATTGTAACACAGCAGCAATCGTAAAACCAGGCCATCTTTTCATAACACAAAAGTTGATTTTAGAATAAATGGTTGCTTTTAAGGACAAACGGGCTAACCCAAAGTTCAGGGGTTTCCAGAAATCTTGACCTACACCAAAAGTGGGCATTGTCCTACCTATAGGAAAAGTTTGGTTTCATTGGAGTGTATATTTGTTTGAGTATAGAGAAAACTCTCCTTGTCTTTTAAAGAAACTGAACAAGGGACAAAAACTTAACCTTTGGTTTTCTCAAAACAACATATTTTGGGATAGCCCCTTGTGCTTGAAAGTGGCCAAATGTCACACTTGATTTCTTTTTAACTCCATGTCCATGACAAAGTTGAAAATCAATCTTGGAAGATGATACATCACTTCTATTGAGAACTCAAAAGGAACCAAAATTCCCAGCCTCTGTGAATCAGCCATGCTCAATAAAAACCTATGCCTTCTCAAAAACTCCCTGAACCTTCACCCTCCAAAAATGAGAGAAAAACTGATAGACAAAAATCTCTCCGCATTCATGTTCACGTCATCCTATTATAACTCAACATTTCCCCACAAATGTCCAGCGTGAGTTCTTCTGGTGTAGCAATTCTCCCCCCGACTCAAATGGCACAAAAGGTTGACATTCAGAACATAGATTTAGTGCACCTGTGAGAAGACAAAAGAAACACACAATATCAAGCCAGCAAACAAAATCAAGGAATCAAGTCCGGTTGCACCAAAAACAACACACAACCATTTCACAGGTCATGGCGTACAACAAAATAGTTCCTGCTCACTTCAGCATAAAACAACACCAGGCTCATAAATCTCATTCAAAATAACAATTATTGATATAAATAGCGGTGATCTCAAGAACAAGGATCAGGTAGTGAAAACCACGAGAAAGGTGGGGAAAAAAACAAAACGAAACCAAATAGGCCACATTCCTTCCCGCCTTAACCCACATCCTAACTAAAAGCAATTAAATGACAGAACTTTCTGGCATCAGAAATATTGGCAGTTGCCACAAATCTTAGAATACAATGACATACAGAAAAATTCAGCATGACATGATTTTGCACACCTCAAACTTTCCAAAGTTACATCCAGAAAATTTAGGTACGGTACACCTTAATTAAGCTTCACCAAAAACTTTGTAACATGTTTCAATAACTTTCCTGTACTAAACGCTAACAATCACTAACAACTTTCAAATATGATCTCCATGAAGGAAAGTGACAAGGTCACAGGTCAATCCATACATCTGAAGGTCATCTCGGGACAGAGCAGGGGGTTGAAAACCGATCACTGTATGCTTTTAGCTGGCCAGCACAGTCCTGTTGCGTTGATTCAAAACTTGTCTTTGCTTTGATGAATATTGTCGTTGCCATGGCCACAGCGGACTCAGCCATCACCGACTGTCCGATAGATAACTCCGCACGACAGATAAACATACTAGGAATATCGACAAATAGGAAACCCGGAGGGCGGCACAGCCACACTGTTTGCTGTTCTCCTGTGGAGAAAAAAGTTTAAGTTTTAGGAAGTTTTACGGTACTTGCAACACAATAAGGTCATATAAGTGCCGAAGATTAGAGGAGTTACAAGAACGTAACAAACACAAAAAAGAAGAAGGGGAGATAAGGACGATAGACATTTGATAGGAAAGAAGAAGCAAACCACACCAGAGCACCCGCAAACCACCCACACTGAAGGGGTTAATAACCAGAAAAGAAGCTTTGGGTCCCACCTCCTTCCCCAGCACTCATCCTGGTTTTTGATAGATTGATTGAGTAAGTGTTTTACGGCGCTATCGACCCAATGTACTCACCCTGGGGTCAGCGTGATAGCACCCAAAAGGCTGGAGTCTCTTGCGTGGATTCTGCGCCAGCTCACAGATGATGCTCTCCTCCTCTTCCTCCGACACCTCCCGGGGAGCCTGGGATAGTGGGGGATACTCCTCCGTGCACTCCTCGCACATGGGGTCGGTGACGATGAACAGCAGGTTGGTGTGCCTCATCTTCACCACTGTGTAATTCCTGGTGATCAGAGACAGCACAACAACACACATTCAACACATGAAGTCACACCGGTCTCAGGGTATGGGCCACAAGGAAAGAGAAAGAGAGGAAGGGGTCTAAAAGTGCTTGGAAAAGTGACTTTGATTGTGAACTAACACATGGGATATCGTTGGAAAGAGGTGAGCATATAGCCCAGGATAGTTAGTTTTAGTTTTAGTAAGTTTTTACGGTGTTCGCAACTTGGATGTCAACAGAGAAGTCCCTACAGGGAATCAGGCTTACTCTGCTCACCTCTCTAGCTTCAACAGCACAAAGTCTGCTTCCACTATCAAGGCACCCCGGAAATAGTGGGTAACAAGAGTGTGACAAACATACAAAAGAAGTTAAGGAAAAAAAGACGATAGTAAGGATGAGGAAAGAAAAAGCAGCAGTTCGCTGTTGCAGTTCAGGCTCAGGTATGAGCATGACATCGATGAATCAGCCCATTAAAAATTTTACTGTGCAACAGAACATGGTAATGCCCCCCCCTTTTGGAATGGCCTAAAGACACATGGGATGTGAAAGGAAGGTGAGGTACAAAGATATCAAAAGAAGACAGCTGAAGTCAGAACAACATTCAGCATCGCACGATTGACCAAAACCCTGGTTTGTTTTTGTTTTTGTAGAGGTTTTACGGCGCTCGCAACTGCATAAGGTCATATGAGTGCCAGAAGATTAGAGGTGTTACAAGAGAGTAACAAACATAAAAAAGAAGAAGGGGAGATAAGGACGATAGATGTCTGATAGGAAAGAAGAAGCAAACCACACCAGAGCACCCGCCAAACACCCACATCCCACGATAGATGAAAACCGTAATTACCTGGTACAGTTCTGACACTGGACGCCAAAAGTCATCGGCCGGGGGTCCCGCTGCTCCAGATAATATTGCTGCATCGCTTCAACGCACGGCTTCTCCTCATCCTCCCCATCCTCCTCCGCTGTGTGAAACAAAAGGAAAGTACAAATATATACAATACTTTGTGAGGTATCGTGGTGAGATCAGGCGCTCGTCAAAATAATGAAATCCGAAAAATCGATATTTTTCGGCCAGTTTGGACTTTTTTTTTCAAATAAAAAGTAAACAGACTCATTACGCTGCCTTCCAAGCTATCAAGCATGACAAGGACCTGAGAGTAAAACTGGCATTTATACGGTTAACAAGCCCAAGAGTTCAAATCTCTGCCCAGCTGGAAACAACTACAACGACCATCAATCATCCCTTTACTGTACGACGATGGAGAAAAGTCAACGAGGATAGAGATGTTTTAATAAGAGTTTTACAGCACTTGCAACACAAAAAGGTCATATAAATGCTGAAAATTAAAGGCATTACAAGAGAGTAATAAACACAAAACAGAAGGAAGAGAAATATGGAGGATAGATGTTTGATAGGAAGAAGGAAAAAACCACACCAGAGCATCTGCCAACCACCCATCACAAAAGAAGGAAGAGAGCTAAGGACGATAGATGTTTGATAGGAAAGAAGACCCACCAACCACCCACGAGGATGGAGAAAAGTCAACTTACCCCAAACTTGAGTGCTGGGGGAAAACAACCAGCTGAAACACAAAAGAAAAACCATTGATGACAATTTGGTCCTAAACTACACGAGCTGCCAAGGCAACTTCTTCCTCCCATCCTCACCACAGACAATACTCCAGGCCTATACTTCCCTAAGCTGACAAAGCGCCTTTTTTTTGGTTTTTGGCGCATTTTTAAAAAATCTGTTAAATTGATAGCCCAATCAGTTACCCTATTTATGGGAAAAAAATCAAAGTGAAACTTGACTAGTTTTTTAATAAATTAGAATTCAAATTTCGGAAGAACGCCTTTTTTTAATGGTTACACTGACAAAATGCCTTTTTACTTCAAACTGCTGTGAATAGGAAAAAAAGCGCTTTATCAGCGTATGGCAGTATACTGCAGCACAGAACTCATGTTCAGGACTTCCACCTTTTTCAACACGGCGCTGACCTGAAGGACACACACTCACACAGTAGCCTACTGGATTAACAACAACACGACATTAAAAAAAAAACACCAAAAAAAATCAACACAAACTTTTCAAAGGTTAAAATCTGATTTCGTCAACAAGACAAGATTACAATTGATTTACATCCCCATTGAAAACATTGAAAAAATTAAGGAAAAATTAAATAATAATAACAACTGTATTTATATAGTACATAACCATTGTCTCCAGCATGATCTAGGCACTTTACAACGATAAGTATACAACGCTTCCACCCGACTTGTCAAGTATAGCCCAGGCCATGTTGGATGCTATATCTTAAAGGAGAAAAAAGTTGGAGACACTAGATAAAATACCTTCTCCATATATGGGAATTCAACTTTTATTCAACAAGCCAAGACCTGACCATTATACTGCAGGGTCTGCAACAACAAACGTGGTTAAAAGTCATATCTCGCCCAACAACTAAATGACCGGCCAAGACTTGAAACTCAAACAATTTTTGGATGCAATAGAAAACAGTTGGTATAGCATATCTATCCCTATCCATACGCCCTGGGGTCATTTTGTACCCCTACGGTTGTATTCTTCACATTTTAGAATACTTCTAGGGAGAAGATCTCTTTGAAACTTTCAGTATTTCTCAAAAAATCATTTTGACAGACTGCTATGAAAAAGTGTACGGATCGGATTAACGAAAAAATTTCCTCTCTGGAAAGTGATGGCACAGAGTTCCCCATGTCGTATGGATACAATAGTAAAACACGACGTACCGATAGGGTTAAGAAAATGACTGATTATGAAATTGTTCCGTGTTTGTCCACATAATGTTCTCGACATCTGTTTCCATTTTATGCTTTCACAGATATTTATATCACTTTAGTCGACAACTTCAACGGTCTTTGAATCACACAGAACATACCTGTACAAGTTGAAGTTAACAAAGGCCCTGTGGAAAGACAAATACATAGCATTTACATTCAGCACAAAAACAAAAATAAAGACCCAGACCTCGTAATACAAAACAAAAATTCATTCAGTTAAAAGAGGAATAAAAAGCACAATAAGCTCAGAGGCTGATAAAGAGCAACTCACTCCATTTTCATCTTATCCCAAGTTTGAAACTTTTTTTGTAGCTCAAAGTTTGTTTTGTTTGTAAGAGTAAAGAGAAGCACATTGACACAATGGCCATTTAGTGCTGGGGAAAAGCAAGACAGACAGACAGAGGCAGCCAGTGGCGCCCTCCAACCACCCACTTTGCTCAAAGTCTTCACGGAAGTAGTGGACATATGTGGCCAACAGCACAATGAACAAATCGCTAGAGGTAGACAAAAACAAGTCTTGTCAAAGCAAATGCCATACCATGGTAGCTGCAGTATAGTCTTTGTTGAACTTTAGTTTTTAGTTTTAGTACAAGTTTTATGGCACTTGCAACACAATAAGATCATATAAGTGCCAAAGATTAGAGGTGTTACAAGAGAGTAACAAACACAAAAAAGAAGGAGGAGAGATCAGGACGATAGATGTTTGATACCACTCACTTGTTGAACTTAATGCTCTGCACAACAGATCAAAGTTTATCAGAAGAGAACATAGTCTCAAGGTATACTGTAAGAATTTCTACATAGCATAAGATCCATACTTCAATGTAACACAAAACACACAACACGAGATCTACATTTTTTATATAATTGCAATAAAGATACAGGATGCACAATGACTGTTGTTCATGCTCTTTGTATATTTGAGTGAACAAAAAATAATCCTTGAATTTAATATTCTATGAGAAATCAACACATGTTTGTATTTGAGCAGGGCAAAACAGATGGTAACTTCCGAGGAAGAAAGCGAACAATTCTAACAAACTAAAGGTCACAAGTGATTTAACAACCCGTTGAAACATGTCAGAAAAATCCGCCTCACACAGAAACCATTCGCAGAGATCAAACACTCTCGCCACCAACCAGTTCCTGCAGTTTACAACAACACAAAAAAGGGAGAAAAAAATCAAACAAAGTACGCACCATGAGACTTTGCTTGTCCACCAGCCTACGTTCAGAACTTCATACAGCAATGTCATTGAGGGCTGCGAAAAAAAAAAAAGTTCCTACTTAGAAATCAGACGTTCCATTTGAAAAAGAAACACCTATTTAGTAATGCAGAAGTTGACAAGAAAAAAACGCAAGCTTCTTAACAATTAGACCATCAACACTAATACAATAATTGAGTAGTCCACATGAAAAAATGAACGATTCTAAGTAACCAGGAAGTCACCTTGAAAATAGCATACGCTTCTTAGTAATCAGGAAGTCACCTTGAAAATAATGTATGCTTCTTAGTAATCAGGAAGTCACCTTGAAAATATCATATGCTTCTTAGTAATCAAGAAGTCACCTTGAAAATAACATATGCTTCTTAGTAATCAGGAAGTCACCTTGAAAATAACATATGCTTCTTAGTAATCAGGAAGTCACCTTGAAAATAACATATGCTTCTTAGTAATCAGGAAGTCACCTTGAAAATAATGTATGCTTCTTAGTAATCAAGGAGTCACCTTGAAAATAACATATGCTTCTTAGTAATCAAGGAGTCACCTTGAAAATAACATATGCTTCTTAGTAATAAGGAAGTCACCTTGAAAATAACATATGCTATTTAGTAATCAAGGAGTCACCTTGAAAATAACGTATGCTTCTGAGTAATAAGGAAGTCATGAAAAAAACATACGCTTTTTATCGATCAGGCAACAATCAGGAGAACAATTCCCACGACAAGAAAACTGACCATTCAAAATATTCTATCCATCAGGCTGACACATAACGACTGAAAAATGTAAGTTCATGAGCCACTTAGGCCTATATATAGTACAGAGCCTGTACTTTCATCTATCTTAACCAGTGTTTGAAGAGTACAAAAGAAAAAAAGGATCAAAATAGTGGTTTCCCAGTTAGAGAATATCAAATCTGAGTGTTCCAAACACACTGGGCTGTCATCGTGTTTCAATAAAGCCATCTCTTAAACAAAGAATGTTTGGTAATTTTGGACCCAGCCCATTGCTTGCTTCAACTTTTCAAGAGTAACCCAAGGAGCCTGGAGCTCTCGCAAAATGCAATAATTCAGTATCTTCAGCTCAGTGACTGTCATTGTTTTTCTAGAGGCACAGATGTGGAAGTTTGCAGATTATAAGCAATAAGAATAATTTGGATATTAGATATTTTTTATGCTACTTTTCCTCTTCAAAAACAAAATCCCAAACTTACAATTTGGAAGCTCTTAAAGCCAGCGCTGACCGTGTCGTCAGTTTTCACACATGCGGCCTGGAAGTCGTACTGGACAGTCCTGAGAAGGGGAGAGGCGGAAAGTTAAGAAAAAAACAACTATCAGAAGAGGGCATAGTCTCAAAGTGTGGAGTTGGGATCTCTAGACAGCATTAGATCCACGCATCATTGTAACATACAACACATCCAACACAAGATAGAAGCTTTAATGTAATAAGATAAAACATATAAATCAATAGAGGTTTCACAAAGTAGAAATGCAGAAGCCAAGACAGAAGCCCCAAGGTTGTGTACATCCACAAGGGGAGATGAACAGTTTAAATGTTTAAAAATGTGGCAAACTGTCCTCTGCCAGAATTCGTCTCACTGGCCATAGCAAAAGCCACAAGTCATCTTAATCCTTATTTCTTCTATTTCTCTTTAACAAATATTCTCCTCTGAAGATGCACTGGTTACCTTCAGACACTGACATACAAACTATTACCATCATAGAAATGAAAGGAAACACACTGAATACTGGCTCTGCTCTCTGTATATTTCATTGAAAAAAACAACAACTTTAAATCTAATACCCCAAGAGAACTGTAAGCGATGCTAACCAGAAAAGTTCGAGACAGTACAGCAATGAGCAGGCAATGGTCCTGATAGCCCTGTGTGTTACAGAGACAGTACAGCAATGAGCAGGCAATGGTCTTGATAGCCCTGTGTGTTACAGAGACAGTACAGCAATGAGCAGGCAATGGTCTTGATAGCCCGGTGTGTTACAGAGACAGTACAGCAATGAGCAGGCAATGGTCCTGATAGCCCGGTGTGTTACAGAGACAGTACAGCAATGAGCAGGCAATGGTCCTGATAGCCCGGTGTGTTACAGAGACAGTACAGCAATGAGCAGGCAATGGTCCTGATAGCCCGGTGTGTCACAAAAGGGCAAGGTTCTTTGTTTTAGTTTTAGTAGAGGTTTTACGGCGCTCGCAACTGCATAAGGTTAGTTTTAGTAGAGATTTTACGGCGCTCGCAACTGCATAAGGTTAGTTTTAGTAGAGATTTTACGGCGCTTGCAACTGCATAAGGTTAGTTTTAGTAGAGATTTTACGGTGCTCGCAACTGCATAAGGTTAGTTTTAGTAGAGGTTTTACGGCGCTCGCAACTGCATAAGGTCATATAAGCGCCAGAAGATTAGAGGTGTTGCAAGAGAGTAACAAACATAAAAAAGAAGAAGGGGAGATAAGGAGATATTTGATAGGAAAGAAGGGGCAAACCACACCAGAGCACCCGCCAACCACCCACAGGCAGGTTTCTAAAGCTTCTGATAGCCCTGTGTGTTACAGAGGCAGAACAGTAATGAGCAGGCAATGGTCCTGATATCCCTGTCTGTTACAAAAAGGGCAGATTTCTAATGCTCCTTATAGCCTGAATGTTACTAAAGGGGCAGGTTCCTAATGGTTCTAATACCCCTGTGTGTTACAAAGACAGCATAACTATGAGCAGGCAATGGTCCTGATAGCCCTGTGTGTTACAAAAGGAGCAGGTTTCTAGACTGAGGAGAAAACATGACTTACTGGAGGAAGTAACCCTCATTCAGCAATTTGCCCATCACCGTCGGGTCAACTTGGCCCAGGAAACGGCCAATCTGAGGAATCAAGCGGCGAAAATGTAATGAATCAATCGGTGAAAATGTCATGAATACTTTTGTTGTACATTTGTCTGATGGAGAATCAGTAAAACCACCAACCTCTCTCTCTCTCTACAACAAACCTGCGGCTTCATTCACCTCTCTCTCTCTACCCCCCTCTCTCTCCAACAAACCAGCTGCTTCGTCCACCTCTCTCTCTCTCTCTCTCTTCCTCTACCTCTCTCTCTCTCTCTTCAACACACCTGCTGCTGAGCATCGTCCTGATTGGAGGCTACCACAAACCCCCCCGTCGTCCACCAGGTAACAGTAGAGCGACTCCACATCATCGCAGCTCAGCAGTTTGGTGGTGTCCAGACCCGCCTTGCCCATCCCGTCTCGCACCAGGTCAAACAATTTGTCGTGGCTCAGACGGGCACCAACAACTGCAAGCAGGAGGGGTGGGGGGTGGGGGGAGGGTTAATTTTAGTTTTTCATTTCGTTTTGGTAAGAGTTCTACAGCACTTGTGGCAAAGATGAAAGGTGTTACGAGGGTAAACAAAAGGAGGAGAGATAAGGACGATACATCTCTGAAGAGCAAATAAAATTAGGAACGCTTTGTTCAATTACAGCAACAGCAACAACAACAAAAACAACAACAACAACAACAACAACACCACCACTACCTCGCAACACAAGCTTCCATCATAAATAACACACTTCATACTACAAATACACGTGTCCTATTCCTTACCCACAGGCTTGTCAATGACCAGGTCCTGGCCAGATATTTTCTTCTTGATGGAGATCCCACAGGCCATGGTGATCTGAGCGCTGTCTGAAGTGTTGGGCCGTTTGGCTGTTGTACAAAAAAATAAAATTGAGTACCGAGTACAACGTCAGCAAATTGTAGAAATACAGTAAGCCTAGAATGGAACATTTTACAGGAGAGATTCAAAAACCTATATAATTCTTTTAGCAAGTGTACCTGCATTGCATTTTTTTTTTTTTTGCTTTTTTTTTTCTTCAGCATTTAGAATTGGTCGCTTATAGGCACAAGGGGGCTATCCAGAAAAATGCTGTTTTGAGGAAATCAAAGGTAAAGTTTTTGGATCCTTGTCCAGTTTCTTTAAAAGACGAGGAGAGTTTTCTCTATAATCAAACAAATATACACACCAATGAAACCAAACTTCTCCTATAGGTAGAGCAATGCCCATTTTTATTGTAGATCAAGATTTCTGGAAACCCCAGAAATTTGGGTTAGCCTGCTTGTCCTTAAATTTTGACAAAATACTTGTAGAACACATGTAGAACACATGCAGAACACATGTAGAACACATGCAGAACACAGGTAGAACACAGGTAGAACACATGTAGAACACATGTAGAACACATGTAGAACACATGTAGAACACAAGTAGAACACATGTAGAACACATGTAGAACACATGTAGAACACATGCAGCCGATACCACAAATTAAGAAACTGTAATCAGGAAAATTTTTCTACATTTTGGACGTCAAGCATTATAACGGCCGGCCAACAATAACATACCTTCGCTATAGTCTGCCATATAGATGCACGACGGAGAATGAAGAGCTCGCTTGTACAGGGAGGATTCACGAGGGTCGCGCATCGACTCAAAAAACTTGGCCTCACTGTCATTTAAAAAGACCAGGAAAAAAGAAAAAAAAAAGGAATTTAAGAAGAAATTAATTGAGAATCACAAGTTCAGGAAAGAGTAATTTGACACGCTTTCCCTATAATTAATGGACAAGATGAAGAACTTTTAATTTGTCAGGAGTAGTTGTAAAATGTTTGAAAACATTACATAACTTTCTACAGCAAGTCATTTGAAAAGTTCTTAACACTATTTAGCACGATTAACAGTCAAATATAGAAAAAACGCTCTGAAAGCTATCTAAAACTATCTAAAAACTGACCTGACATGAGACGTAAACTAATAAATTGTGAAGTTCACATCCTTTTACCCAGAGCTAAAGAACAAAGTAAAATTGAAAAACAATAAATCTGTTCAACCTTTCGGGACTTTGTTTTAATAAGAGTTTTACGGCACTTGCAACACAATAACGTCATATAAGTGCAGAAGATTGGAGGCGTTACAAGAGAGTAACAAACACAAAAAAAGAAGGAGGGGAGATGAGGACGATAGATGTTTGATAGGAAAGAAGGAGCAAACCACACCAGAGCACCCGCCAACCACCCACCTTTTGGGACTGACAACCGTCATCCCTCCATTGGTCATGATGAAATAAGTTATCTTCTGACTCCGCCTGAAAAAAAGAAAAAAATAATGTCCGAAAATCTCGTACACTGAACCTTTGTTTAAGAATACTTTATTCTTATGTATTAAATTTTTTAAATTACACTAAAAAATAAAATATCTTTACAAGATCTTTTATTTGAAATTATATACAAGGGGTAATCAGATATATATATAATATTTCAGAGAAGCACCACAGCGACCTCTTTATTCTATTTTAAATATGTACTAGGGATCATTACATGTTACTTCAAACAAGCACCTGAGCAATTTTAATTCTATTTCAAACATTTGTATACCAGCAAGAATCTACACAAGAAGAAAAATGAAAAACTCTGTTGATGTCTTCAATACACACAAATCAAAGATGCTTGTGTATTAAAGACTTTTTCCTTCCACACAGTAACTATGACTATGACATGAGTAATTATACCTTTATCATTGTGTCATACACAGACAGAATCAGAGCTGATAACACAGATTCAGCTAGCACCTTAACAGCTTTAATTTCTCTAGCCTTAACAAAACAAACTGGATGCAATATTTCAGAAATGTAAGGTTTTTGTGTAGGTTTAGAAAGTTTAACAGCTCTTGCAACACAAATATGAAATATCGTATTAGCGCCAAAAATGAGTACAGGTATTACAAGAGAGTAACATACAAAGAAAAGTAGGTGAGATAAGGACGACAGATGGTTGATAGGAAAGAAGGAAATGTAAGGTGCAGCTATCAAACTAAAAATTATGATAAAAACATTAAGGCAAGTTATTAAGTGTAGTTGATACTGTTCATTCAGGGAGTTATTTAGATTCCTCTGAGAGAAAGATTTCTGCTTTAAAGGGCCGTCAAAAATGCACTCAGATTCTATGGTATCCAGAAATGATAAACTCAAGCTTGACTGGGATTGAGACGAATCATTCATGCAGTCTGCAATCAGTCATTCCTCCCCATTCAGAACCCCTTATCGTTTTAGTTTTAGTAAGAGTTTTACGGCACTTGCAACACAATAAGGTCATATAAGTAAGTGCCCTGGGAAAAGCTCTGTTCACACCCCCTCCTTACTCCTTACCTTCCATCTGTCGCGACATTGGCGTAAAAGAAACATGCCATGCCATGTGTTATCCTATTACCCCTTAACAATCACATGCTCTTTTTATTAGTTTTAGTAAGAGTTTTACTGCATTTGCAACACAATACGGTAATATGAGTGCTGAAGATTAGAGGTGTTACAAGAGTGTAACAAACACAAAAAAGAAGGACGGAAGATAGAAACGATCGATTTTTGATAGGAAAGAAGAAGCAAACCACACCAGAACACCCGCCAACCAACCACACATGCTCTATTGGACTCTCGCCCCGCGGGTGCAGAAAAACTAAGAAAAGCAGCATGTTGAAAAAGTGAAGATGTTTCCTTGCCCAAACTATAGTACAATTTGGGTGAATTGCCACTCCCAAAGGTTGTTTGTTCGAACCATGCACCAGATACCTTTCCCAGAGGTGAAATGAATAAATAACAGAGTTCTTTATAACAGGCTTAGTATATATATATATATATATATATGTATGTAGAACAAAAACATATCCTTAAGTGTTGTGTGCATGCTGCTGCAGTGGGAAATTCAATAAGTACCGCTGAGCAAAGGAATAACTGTCTTTATTTAAAAACAAAACTTTTTATTCATTAGTGTCTGTTTGTTTCGTTAAACTGGGGTTAAAAAACCACCACCTTATTTTTTAAAGTACGAAATCTGTAGCAATCAGAACAATACCATTATCAAAAAGAACAAGCAGCAGCAGACCGCACCAAAGCCCTAACCAAGCACCCAGAGAGTTTTAACAGTTAATTCAACAAACGAGTACCAGAATTTTTAAAAATTAGAGTAACTGTTCCATGATCCAGAGCTCCAACTCTGGTCCGATGGTCCTTCATTAATAAACACTTGGCCGCATCATCTCGCCGATTGGCGATGTTTACCACTCAGTTTCTTTGGATTTTCCCCAAAAATTTTATGGTAAAGTATTAACCACTTCAATGCCTTATTGGACGTACACAATTTTCGACATCTTGACGTATCAGGGAATGGAAAACATGTCCTATCAAAAGGGTTAAAAACGAGTTGGGCATGAGTGAGACTCTTTGTATGTTGAAAGACCAGCAGATTCTTTCAACAAAGATAATAATCTGCTATCATTCAATGCTGAAGGCTGTCTATGTGAAACCATGCGTCAAAACCCATCACCACGGATGCAAAAAAAGAAAATGCAAAGACAGGTCGGAGAGTTTAGTTTTAGTACGAGTTTTATGGCACTTGCCACACAGATAGGTCATTTCATCGTCAAAGGTTAGAGGTGTAACTCAATAGTTATACTTTAGCACAGACGGAAAGATGAGAATGATATATGTTTAATCTAATAGGAAAGAAAGAGCAAACCACACCAGAGCACCAGCTAACCACCTATGTGATCAGCAAACAAACTCGAAATCTTGACCTAATTTGGGTTAGTTCTAACCATGCTCTTATTATTTCAATAAACCGTACAATCCCTCATGCTTCATAAACCTCCACCAGCAGCAGTGAAAAGAAAAGCAACTCTTACTCATCATCATCATCAAGGGGAGAGAACACGCCAGTGTCCGACGCGTTTGTGCTATTATTTCTGCAGAAGCAAAATGGCATGAGCTGGGTGAGAAAGTCGTGTCTTGTCCCATTACTCGGCCCGGATTGAACCCATTTCATTCCCTCACATTCCTCTCATTTTAGCTTTTGTAAGTGTTTTACGGCACTTGCAACACAATAAGGTCATATAAGTGTCGAAGATTAGAGGTGTTACAAGAGAGTAACAAACACAAAAAAGAAGGAGGAGAGATAGTTCAGTTTTAGTAAGAGTTTTACGGCACTTGCAACACAATAAGGTCACATAAGTGCTGAAGACTAGAGGAGTTACAAGAGAGTAACAAACACAAAAAAGAAGCAGAGATAAAGATGATAGATGTTTGATAGGAAAAAAAGAAGCAAACCACACCAGAGCACCCGTCATACACCCACACATTCCTCTCAATAACTACAGCATGTCAGAAACAATTTCCTGAACAGGACAAGTAAAGTTCCATATCGTATATTCTAATGTGAGCCGCCGAGGTTACTACCCTGGTGAAACAGCCTATCCATTGACGGTGGTCAATACAAGATAAAAGCTGTCAACTTTCAGACTCAGGTCCACCGATTCCAGCTCCTTATCAACGGCATGGCTTGGTAAATTTACTTACTTACTCTCTCCCTATACTGTCAGGTATATAAGACGGAGAGAAGTCGACGCTACGCTTATCTGTCCTGAGCCCCTTTGGACTCCAGGAAATGTTTAGAATTAGGAAACCTATTTTGACAGCAACTGAAACTTGGAAACATATACTAGGTTCACGATAAGGAGCTATAAGACAAAACTCACAACTGAAATCTAGAGTACGTAGGCCTAAAAGACCTCAAAAGCATACATGGTTTATAAATCCTACCCCTAACTCAATTCTTCGTAAAACTAACAGAGTATTTTTGGCCGTATTGTAAATCTGTTTACAGCAAGATTGACCAACAGACCTACAGACATGTCCTGACAACAGAACATGTCCTGACCAACAGAACACGACCTCTTTGCTTTCTTGTCATATCTCCATTCTTATAAACAATGAAAATGTGACTTCTTCTTCAGCTCACTCTTTGTTATGAACTGTTTTCACTGTTATTAAAAATGGAGATCTGACAAGAAAGCACTGGTGTCACGAGAACGCGTCCAACCAACAGAACGTGTCCTGACAACAGAACATGTCCTGACCGACAGATTGTGTCCTAGAACGGCTCCTGTCCAACAGAAAGTGTCATGTGTCCTGACCAACAGAACGTGTACAGCAAGATAGACTCAAAACGTGTCCTGCAAGAACGTGTCGTGTCCCTTACATGTTGTTCCTGAGGAAGGTGATGAGCCCTGACTCCAGGATGTGGGTGTCCCAGTACAGGTGGTACAGCAGGTCCAGGTTCCCTGAGAGGGGGAGGGGGAAGGGGGGATGAGTCATTTTTCATTTTTTCATTTTTATTTCTTTTGCATAGGAGTTTTGCTGCACTTGAAACACAATAAGGTCATATAAGTGCCAAAGATCAGAGGTGTTACAAGGGAGTAACAAACACCAAAAAGAAGGAGGGGAGATAAGGACAATAGATGTTTAAACTTTGACAACATACCAAACAACACAAGATGGCTCTTGATCAGATTTCCCACAGACCTGGATCCCATTTTGCACATATAGATGAATTTAGTGGACGTACAATACTCTATGAGATTTACGTGTACATCTGGGATAATAAAGTATTATCTTATCTTGTCACATCTAATCGTATCTAGTACCCAGTACACGATTTCTAGGTCTAGATCATATCACAGACACAAGCTAAGCATAACAATTCAAATCAAAGTCCAGGAACAACAACAGCAAAATATTTATCCAGAAACCCAAATTGACCTTTTTGTCCTTCTAAAATTAATTAAAAACGTAACTTTTGACTGAAACACAATCATTCAACTGCACTTGCAAAGAAGAAAAACAGAGCAACCTGACTGCACTACAAAAAACACACAAAAGAAAAACAACAGCAGCTTTTCATAGGGTTCAATTCATCATTTGATCTCAGTTTAAGTAAGTTAAAAAGAGAACAGTTACAAATACAAATAAATAGCAAATCGGAAAACAGTTTGGGTTCAAGTGTTTCTAATATCCATATAATCCGTCTATTGAGAGCAAAGCTTCTTACAGTGGTCAGGGTTTGGGTCATTGCTGAGCCAAGTTTGAAGATCGTCCATCGTCTGTTTCTCTGGATGTGTTGCATTTTTGTAGTAGTTCCTGATACGGGAATAAAGAAGAGAATCAGGAATCAACGACTCTACTTTTCTGGGTCAATCTTTTAAAAACCTTATCGAATCTACCGGGTGCATCACGGAACTGCAAAACGTTCCAGAATCAGGAATCAGTGACTCTACTTTTCTAGGTCAATCTCTTCAAAACCGTATAGACATCCACCTGGTGCAATTATAGAACTGCACAATGTTCCACATTTCAGTGTAGCAGAGAAGGCAAAAAGGCATTGCACTGAGAGTTACGAAGCGTGAGTACGTAAAACTCACACGTGACAGTGGAGGACGTACAGAATAATGTAACAGAAACAAAACTGTCTCCGTGTGTCCCTTGTAGAGAGGACAACACCAGCTACACCCTCTCAACTCCCTTATATTTCCCTATAATGTGGGACAAATATAATGCTGCAACTCATCTTTTACACATATACACCTTAAAAACTTGCTAGGTGCATTCTGCAGTATAAAAAATATGGGGGGGGGGGGGCAGCGGTGGCGGTACTAGTAATCTAGCATCCCAATTATCCTCATTTTTCTTGTTTTCGTAAACACAAAAACAATCAAAATAAACTAAATAAAAAATGAAGAGTTTTGAGAAAGCCAAAATGATCTTCTTCAGTATCAGACAACCTTGGACGAGATTAGAACTTAACAAACATTATTTCAAAGTTCCATCAATTCCTTCTCACAAGTTCCAAAGCATGGCAAACTGCCATTCCACAACTTACCAGGGGGCAACCAAAATGCTGTAGAAATCAGATTCCAGATTCTTCCATCCTGAAAGAAAAAGCAGAATACAAGGCAGTGAATTTCAGAGCATTCGGTTCATGTTGTCGTTATCGATCCAGAGCATTCGGTTCACACAAAAGAGGCTTCACATATTTATCTCTGACAATGAACATAGTCCATACAAAACCGGTGTACCTAAAGGCCTAGCCTGGATCTGTGCAGCAATAGTCTTCCCATATCATTTACATCCTTAAAAGCCTGTTCTAAAAATATACATCCACCGACAAACACACTGAGCTGAGGGCAATAAACTTTCCTCAGCATCCTCCTTTACCCTACTGTGCACATGTTGAGAGGCTCTCCTCAAGACCTGACCAATAAATACACAGTAGTGTTACCAAGTTTAATAAAAACCCAGTTAGGGGGGGGGGGGGAGGAGGGAAGGCATGTAATGACAAAAAAGGTTTATTGTGTAATAGAAGAAAAGTGATTTTCTTACGGCAGTTAAAGATATGAAAAACGTATTACAAACACAAAAGAGGATTTCTTAAGGCAGGTGTGGACATGAAAAACATTGCAATAAAGACAAAAAAGAGAATTACTTAAGGCAGGTATGGATCCCTCAAATTTTGGGTACATCTTTTGATAGAGAGGAACGCTGATGCCCAATCTGAGAAGAAAAAACATAAGGCAAACATCAGATTTGAATACATTCCTACTTTGCAGATGGTATTAACTCATTCGCTAAGCCGAGCCGTGGGGGGCGGCACGGCTAAAGTGTCGTCAGTACGCTAAGCCACCCCCCGCGGCTCGAGAATCGACGTTCAATTTTAGCTTGGTTTCTATTCCAATCCACATATCCATGTTAAAATAAAGGTCACAATATAAAGTTGACTTCCGGGTCAAGCGTTTCCACCTAAAATCGGAAGTTTTGATTCAGTTTTGAAACACGATTTCGAAGTTTATGCGAAGCCCAAATTATAGCCCAGACACCAGTCTTAGTACTTTTACACAACAAAATGTATCATTATTTTGCTCACTAAAGAAGTGTAGGACTCTTCTTTATAATATTGATACTACTGGACTCAAATTGCCAGTGCACTGTAATTGAGAAATCAATATTTTTGAGTGCGGGATCTATATATCTAGATCTAAGCCTAGATCTAAATAGTCAAAATATTTTTTTCCGCCCCAAAATCACTACTTTTTGGTGAATTTACTCAAAAAGTACCACCCAAGACATGTATAGGTTTATTGCAAATGCAATTCAGAATAATTCCATATAAGATACGAGTGTTTTTTTCTGTTTGGGATCCTTCTTTTTCAAAATTATTTTAAATTTTTTTTTTTTTTCCAATATCTGAGGTTATGATCCAAATGTACAAATATTATGGAATGTATGTAAATAACTGCTCATTTTTCAATATTTTCCTGTTCTATATACAGTTATGGTTATTTTGAAGTATAATTTGACTAGGTGCAAACATATTTTTTGAGTTTCAGCTGAGATTATAAATTTTTTGTTTTCAAATTTTATCCGCAGCCAATCACAATTGTGTTGCATAATCGCCTCTTACAGGAACCAAAGTTTAAAAATACTCAAATAAACGATACAGATGTACTCTACAAACCATACTGAAAATGTTGGTATATAATATGTTGATATTTATTTGAATTTATGGCCCCCAAGACCTGTGAACTGCGCACTAGTCATCATCTCATTTCGCCCTCCCGAAAAAAATTCTTCCACAAGCCGAAAATAATACGTAGCGAATGAGTTAATGAGAAGAAAAATTAATTAACAAAAAAGAAAAATTGCCACGTTACTTGTTTTTTTGTCAAATATTGTGTTGAAATAGCATCATCATTCTTAGGAATTACCACAGGGCAACTTCTAAATAGGTCGGCAGCACTTTTATTTCTGCCATGGACAGATGCAATGGCACTGGTAGACGGCAAACATGAGAACAAAGCCAATGGCCAAAAAAATGCCCATATTTGGAGATGGAGACTGCTTTCTCAAATGAACTTATCTCCAAAGACCTATTTTCTTCTACAGTGCATTATGTTTGAAGGCACTCATTGACAGTTCGAAATGGGCTTCAATTTAAATAAAGTAAAAAAAAGTTTCAATCAATCTCAACACTTCAGAGACTCAACATGATGACAAAAAACATGTCACCTTACAACGAAATAAAGACAACAGTCTTTGCAGAAGATGTACTGCAGCACTTATAATAATAATGATAATTCACATGTATACAGCTTATATCCCTATAAAAAGATGGCTGGACACACTTTACAATTAATCATTATCCTGACCTTACCCTTCAATGTTTTAAAACATTCTCAGCTTCTTGAGAAACATTTGTTTTTGTAAATGTTCATTCAAAAAGCCCTAAAGATGAAAAAAGGTTTTTTTCTCTTTAATAAGAGTTTGTTTTGTTTTAGTAGAGGTTTTACAGTGCTCACAACACAATAAGGTCATATAAGTGCTAAAGAATAGAAGTGTTACAAGAGAGTAACATACATAAAAAAGAAGGAGGGGAGATAAGGACGGTAAATGTTTGATAGGACAGAAGAAGAAAAACCACACCAGTGCACCCATCAACCACCCACAAAAGGAGTTTAATATCTCCAACCAAAATTGCAGCATGCATAACAGCAGAATTGTTGTAAAACTGAAACAAAAAAGATCAATGTATATTTCTCACCTGAAGGTTGTGTTTTCGATCGGCGTGAAGGCGTAGCGAGCCTGGCTCTCAGTCACATATCTCTGCAAGGCACAAGAGAACGGATTTTTATATTTTTTTAAAGTAGAGGTTTTATGGCACTCGCAACTGCATAAGGTCATATGAGCGCCAGAAGATTAGAGGTGTTACAAGAGAGTAACAAACATAAAAAAGGAGGAGGGGAGATAAGGATGATAGACGTTCGATAGAAAAGAAGGAGCAAACCACACCTGAGCACCCACCAACCACCCACAGAGAACAGATATTTTCAACTATCTTTCACAATATGCAAAAAAATGACTTACTTCTTTTCTGTGACAAGAACAACAAATTAAAGCAGTCAAAATTCTGCAACGGCCACTAATCCTAGATAATCGCCTTCAAAACTAACCACATCATGTCCAGTTTTTTAAAAAATTTTGGTACGTACGAGTTTTACGGTACTTGCAACACAATAAGGTCATATAAGTGCCGAAGATTAGAGGCGTTACAAGAGAGTAACTAACATAAAAAAGGAGGAGGGGAGATAAAGACAATAGATGTTTGATAGGAAAAAAGGAGCAAACAAGAAGCAAACCACACCAGAGCACCCTCCAACCACCCACTCCCCACCCGGTCTCAGTCTGTCACTTACTTGGTCAGGAGATAAGAACAAGGTGGTGATCACTTTCTTGCCTCGATTGCCTTCTATCATGCTGTTCCGTAACTGTAGAAATGGAAAATACAAGTCAGCAAACAGTGACTATCAAAGGTAATAGGAGCAAGTTAAGACGTATCTTCTCTAAATTTCTCCTTCTTTCTGTCCCCTTTCTTCTCACACTATTTTTCCTACTTCCCATGATGTGAAATTACAATTCTTTAGTAAATAAAAAGCTAAATATTTCAGCGTTTGTGTACACCTTACATAATTAATTTATTGCATTATCTTTGTTTTCGTAAAGAAATTAGTTATCTTCCTACGATGATATACATACCGAATTTATCGCATCATCCTTGTCTTCATAAAGAACTTAGTTATCTTCCTACGACGATATACATACCGAATTTATCACATCATCCTTGTCTTCATAAAGAACATAGTTATCTTCCTACAACGATATACATACCGAATTTATCGCATCATCCTTGTCTTCATAAAGAACTTAGTTATCTTCCCTCAATAAGGTACATACCGAATTAATCGCATCATCCTTGTCTTCCCTGTGAACCTCCAACTCCATGATGTCCACATTGGGCGGTTCTTTCATGAAGGTGCCCTGCACAGATAAAGGAACAACATCACACAATTTCCGACATTCAAAAGACATCGTCAGCACCATTCTACTGTCATCCAGATCAAATTCAGATATGGCAAGCAAGTCATTCGAATAAAGACATCAAGTAGCATCTTACAATAAAGATAGATACACTGCAAAAGAGTACTTACAAAAACATAACGATCAGGAAATATTTTCCTCAATGTAACATTCATGGCAGCTTTACATACCAGAGCTCCGATAGGGCAAGAAATAAAAAATCTTGAACTTTTGTAAACAAATTTAACTTTAAACATAACGTTACTTGAAATTCATAAAAACATGATATTTTAAACATTGATAACAGAGACCGTTTCTGATGCTTTCATTCTTGTAGAAACCATGTAGATTATGTGCATTTATTTCTAAGCTTGATGAGCTGACCAATTGTTGAACTCACCCCTGTCTTCAGGTTAGGATGAAACACCACATAGCCATTTGGGTTAATAGCAAATGTGTATCCGTTTGGCCCCATCTGGATGGAAAGGATACAATAAAAAATTAGTTAACAGTTTATAAATCATATTCATGTGACTAACTTTTCCCTTACTTTGAAAAAAGTTAAAACTGCAAGTTAAAAAAAAAACATCTGAAAATACACTTAAGTTTTGAACAATGATTAAAAGCACACAAAAAATGAAACAATTATTACAGTCAAAGTTTTTACAGAAACTGAGGAAATTGAATATAGATGGAAAAAAAGTCAATTTTATTTTATAAAATGAAGTCCTGTCTCTGACAATTCAATCAGGAAACCTCCTCTCCAAACACTTTCAATTCTTAGTTAAGAATTTTATCTTTCTTTTCTTTTCTCTCTAGAAAGACCCTCAGCGACATTTTGGAGGGAGCAACGGAGCATCAAATGATATGTCCGGAATGCTGGGATGTTGCTTTCTGAAACAATGAACAAATTCTTTTCACTGCTTTCCAATAGTTGTACAGAATTGAGCAATAACACATTGAGAAATTCAAATTAAGTCAAATTTGACAAGGCCACAGACCTTAGAAAACGGCGACTTGGACTCCAGCTCAGCCGTGGTCACATCAACCCCCATTACTCCCAGGATGGTCTGGTTCGACTGCAAGTTCACACACAGCACAGGTATATTCACAAACAATTCACATATGTATATAATCACAAACAGTTCACGCAGCAGCTGTTATTTGACACAACACCAGCTTATACAGACTACAGGCTATCAAGAAATAAAGATGTACAAATTTTACAATGGGGGGGGTGGGTTGAAAACCGTTACCTATGTATAAATTTGACTATAACTTGAGATAACTGCTTTATCTCAAGAGGAAGGCAGATTCATCACGTCTCACTTCTATTTGCTTCTGCTTCTAGGTGACAAGTCATTCTGCTCATACTCTTAGGCCTTAATAAATATTTTGTCTACACACTAACATCTTGTCATTATCAAAAGAAATGTTGGAGTAAAGAGAAACACATCAACATCAGAAGTAGGCATATATATAGTGCAGGGAAGAAGCAAGATAGACAGACAGAAACAACTGACAGAAAGAAAAGAAGTAGGACCTCCCAGGGGTGCACTCCAACCAAATACAGGCATATCTTTAAAAAAAAAAAAAAGAAAAAAGAAAAAAAAAAGAAGAAAAAAGTCTTTCTCATAAAAGAAAAGAGAGTTCACGTACAGATCCCGCGCTGCGGTTGTAGACCGGCAAAGTCACTGTAGTCATCATGCCAAGCCCCTGGATTAGGAACAAAATTTTCATACAACTGTGAACGATGGAAGTTTACAAACAACATGGAGTGAAACTTGAAATCCACACAAAATAATATACACATGGAAAAATAGCACTCTAGCTTGATTATTGGAGAAAATTAATTTTAAGTTCAAGTACTTTTTTAATAAGGAAATCTGTTTCAAAACTATAAAACAAGGAATTCCAAATACTGCAATGAAATCTTTTCATGTTACAAATTATTCCTTTTACAATCATCAACAGCAAGAATTTCCACTACAATGGATGGTAAAACTGAATCTGTAACAATTTTACTGCTAAAAAAAGAAACCGTTATAAAAATCACCAACTGCAACAATAATAATTGTATTAATAAAAGTAAAAGCAACTTTAGTATTAGTAACAATAACGCTAAATCTTACCAAGTCCTGTACAGTAAAATATATTATAAAGAGATGTAAAATTGATAACTATTTAATTAAACATAAGATTTTAAAATTTCATAATCATAATCTTCTAAAAAGGTATCTACATAACTGTCCGTGCTAGGGTGATAAAAACATTGTGAGTCAGAAACTAAGGCAACTCTGCGGAGCAAAATGGCCATGCGCATGCAGCAAGCAAAAGATACAATAGATGAGGCCACTTGACGACAGGCACGCATGCACGCTAAAACACTACAGCGCTCACAAAAACACAGCAGTTTGAGTCACATAGAGGGAATATTTAACAGCTTGAGCATTCTAGAACTTGTAAATTTAACAGACAAAGTAAAGTAAACAGCAATTACAACTGTGTCGATGCAGAAACTGAGAAAACAAGTGACCAAACCTCTGGTATAGGTCACAATATATAGACCTAGATGGATAGCAGTTTGTAAAAAACACAAATTCTCTCTGCTCTCTAAAGCATCTTTAAAAAGGTTGCCAGTTTGTAAAAAACACATTTATTCTCTCTGTTATCAAAAACACTAGTAAAAAGTTTTCCACTATAAACTTTTCTAAGTCTCCCTGTCGTCATGGCTTTGACGCCTCCGTTGAATTACTTCTGTTTCAAGAACAGCACACTATCCTTTGCAACATTTTCAAAAATAGGAAACATTGCGTCCAATTAGAATTAGACACAAATCAAACTACTTTAATAAGTCTCAAACCAGGACAACAAGCTGTAAGGGAAATTGCTCTACCTTAGCAAAGAACATTCAGATTCCATTACACAATTCAAACAGAGCAACTCTGCGTGTTGGAGGAATTCCCTCAACTAACGGCACCTCAGCATCAAGCAGAGGGAAACGATGGCTTCACGTTTGCGCGACTGTCTCAAATTTTCCAACACTTATAGAATAAATACTTAACAAAAAAGTACTACCACAAATGATAATGATAGTTATAATAATAATAATAATAATAATAATAATAATATTAACCATAATCACAATAATAACAACTGATTGAATTTTGTATCCAATTTGACAGTAGGCCCTCTGCCTCTTACATTCTATTAATACCCTGAAGGATGATAATGTTTTATTGTAATAACCCAAAACATACTCAACTTCCTGAGAAACGTTAGAATAAATCAACCTTTTTTACAGGAGCTCAAACATACATGTTGTATATACTGCCTAGATCTCTCCATGTGTTAGCTGAGGATTCATTCTCCACTGGGTGAATTGACTTTGAGGAAAGTTTTGACAAAATGTCTTTCTTACGGGCTCAGTTTAGTTTTAATAAGAGCTTTATGGCACTTGCAACACAATAAGGTCATACAAAAGCCGAATTATGAGCTCAGGCAATTATCTGGACCCGCGGCCTCAGAGTAGCCCTGGGATTCCTCCACCGAACATGAGGCTTCTGCTGCCACCTTTGGCCTGATTGCATAATCCAGGTAGCAGCCGTCAAAGTTGCAACAACAGCCGAGACAAGATAATGACTGTGTGCTCTACAACACAAATGCTAGCATGGCAGTGCATTGAAAGAAATGTTTCATAAACCGATTCAAGGCTATCAGACAAGTATCAAAATCATCTTTAAAAGTCTTGCGATTTCTCTTTCTTTTTTTTTTTTAACACAGACATTACCAAAAAAACATAAATTCCTGTGAAAATGCAAAGTGTGTATAAACTGAAGCGATATTGGCGAAAGGGGACACAACTTTCCAATACAACGAAAGAGTTTGCAGGAATCAGCATTTGAACCAAAGATTATGAAGAAACAAATGTCAAGCAATACCACACTTCAAGCTGGGAACCTGAAAAAATAGGATTTTAGAATTGAGGTGTGCGTCGAGTGACATTTTGAGACATGGGCACACTCATAAACAGTGCTTACTCCATCGACACAAGCTGTTCCATCTTGGAAATAAAGGAAACCAAGTTCATTATGAGCTTGAAAAGATGGGGGGAACAGATGCATGTTATATGTTTTATGAAAAAAGAAGCATTGGTAACATGTATGTAGGATACACATACACATACATACTATATTTATGGATACCATATACTTGAAAACTTTTGGGAGAATACAAAACGAAAAGCAGGAAATATTCTTCAATACAAATGTAATTTGCGAACAAAAATTCAAACAAATAAAACCAAAATAAAAATAGAACACCTACAGCATGGTTAATTCGGAGAGGATAACATAAAATAAGCAGTTACGGTAAAGGACATGGTACATCTATAACACAAATAAAGTGATTCTCCACTATGACACCTAATTTGCTCGGCCTCCAGTAAATTTTGTCGACTCGCAGACTTGCACTTCAACATAAAGGTCGTCACCGGAACAAGAGAAAACTGACAAGGGAGGATTAAGACAACGGACTCGCAGGAGGAAACCGGTCCTACATCGCCACGAGAATGTCCATCACAACAGAAGGACAAGGCAATGAGAGAGAGACACAAAATCTGCCGCCAGTGTCGTATGTTCTCACCATCAGCAGCAGATGTTGAACTGGCACTAGACCACAGACGCTTGTATACACTATATTTCCCACTTACAAAACAGAACATCCTCTGTGAGCTAGACAGGGAACCTAACCCTTCCACCACAGACGCTAGTGTAGGTACAATGGTTTCCGTCTAAGAATCTGGTCATCGGGAGACAAAACAAAACCTTCGCAGGCCACAGCTCAACCCCTACTTAGTCCACCCCACCCTCACTCCCTTCTCCCCAACCTCACTTTCCACCCATTTCCTTCGCCTCCATTAAAAATGACGTCCTAGCAGTTACAGCAAAGTGTGATGAAGCACGCCGCTTTTACAAGTTTTTCCCTAATTCAAATGGGGTTCTCAGGAGAATTTTTTTTTTTTACAATGGATTCTAGGGCAGGTAAATTAGAGACAAAACATTCCTTTGCAGAGAAAAACAGGCTCTTTCACTGACCAGGTTCATAAATGCTGTGTTCTTAGACGGAGACCACTGTACACAGAACAGGAAACTGCCCAAACTTTACTTTTACTTTACTTTTCCGATCCAGCGGTCATTTGGGTTCTAGCTCTTCGGTCAGTCGATATGGCAAAGAAATTACAGGTTTTAATCAGCACAAACCAAATGACGCACTAGAGGATTTGCTAGCTTCCCTAGTCCCGAGTAAAAAAGAAAGAGATTACAAAGCTTATCTTTATTATAATATAAGTATATCATTGTTTAAGTACACACAAATATATACAAAGAGTGTTGGCCAATATTTACTTTACTGCAACAGCTGAGACACTGAAGAAAGAACGGACGACTAACAAAATACCCAACAAAGGAGATAATTTGTTGAAGCAAAAGGTGCAAGGGTAGTCACACGCCACGAGTGCTCTACAGCGAAGTACCAGGGACACAACACAGGGACGTCTACGGTTTCTTTTTGGTCACACCAAGCCATACACCTCACAACAACACAGCCGTGTTGAAGAATCTTTCTCTCTCATAAGTCAACTATTTGGAATGTGATCAAACTGACGTAGCACAAACAGCTAAAACAGATCGGCACCAATGAAACAGTTTAGCAGTGTATACATTCTGATGCCTGGGAATATATTCTGGGACATTGAATTATATTAACATCAATCTTTAAACGGAACAATAATATGTCCAATACTCCTAAATTTATGCCAGGAGCTCATTTCTTGATATCATTCTTCTTATTTTTCTACTAGCATTTATGTCAGGAACATTGCAAGGTTTACGATCTTTACCAAACAATGAGTCATTCACAGCATGTTACAAAGTCTTGATCCAACTCAAAGAATCAAGAACTTTCACAACAGAAGGACATACAGCTAATGAGCTATGGTCAAAACACCAGTGTCAATGACTGTGCACTGCATTCTAAACTACATAGACAAGTGTGACACGTCCAAAAATAAATTTTCCGACGCTCGACTAAGCACATAATGTCAGAGACGCTGAAACAAAGTGGGGGGGGGGCGGGTAGGCAGGAGACACAACAGTGACATGGACACGCAGCTACACATCATGTCCAACATCTCTCACACGCAACACCAACTGCTAGTTGCTAGCGATGTCCGCCCTATCTACTCTATGAGACATCGCAATCTAACAAACTGCGTCCAATAATTGCAATGTTCTCTTTCTTAATCTTTATTTGTTATATTTAATTTTGATGTGATGTTCTCCTTAGAATTCGGTTACCTTGGGGATATCTCTTACTACTTGCTTACTTTCTAACGTTGTTTAGCTTCAAATTTTCCAGTTCAAGCTCCGTCAACTTTTTAACGACATCTGTTGGCTGATTTCTTTGGTGACAACTTATCCTGGTACTACATTTCCTTCCACTAGCTGCTAGATTTTCATCTTCAATGATCATGATTATTTTTCTTAGAATGCATAGCAAACAATTTGCTCTATCAACATAATATTTACAGTTATTCTATCCTTTTGAAAAATTATGTTTCAGATATAAATATTATAAACATATCTTAACCTTCATTTCATACGATCTTTAAAAAGAAAATGTAAAACAGACAAGTATTGATCTAATTATTAACGTTTGAGAATCTACAACAGCCTACATGACGTCTGAAATAAATACAATGAATAAAAAGCAAAGTGACAATATCAATAGTCAATGACCAGCATGAGGCAAAATGTGCAAATACCAAAGTGTCCTCATAAATGTTGCCCCACTCAAAGGTTTTCTTGTTTTTGATGACCTGCGGCCGACTCAGGACAGGGATATACTCCTTGAAGTGAAGGGGAAGAGAACACACTACACATTGAAGACACACACGTGTAAGAAGACATTCCCATCCACCTCACTGAAGACACACACGTGTAAAGAGACATTCCCATCCACCACATTGAAGACACAAACATGTAAGGACACATTCCCATCCACCTTATGAAGCGGAAGAGAACACACTACACACTGAAGACACACACATGTAAGAACACATTCCCATCCACCTCATGAAGGGGAAGAGAACACACTACACATTGAAGACACAAACGTGTAAGAACACATTCCCATCCACCTGGTTGGCACGGACAAACACAGGAGGCAGAACCTTCAATACATTCATACACAAGGAAGAAACACCCCTTAAACACCGACTTCTGAAAGAATCAACAAAAATAAAACACACACATAGTGCATACTTTCTTCCCGCCACCAAATGGGATTCAGCAACACATCGTCCTTTTAACCACAAAAAAACCTATATACAACATGAAGGAAAAAAATTAGTTCCAGTCATGAGCCCTCTGCCTCTGACACCAAACAGTCCCCTGCCATTGCTGAAAATGAATCAAACAAGTGAGTTATAACTGTCTACGTCCTTTGTCCTCAGTTCCTCTAGCTAGGGAAAAAATGGCCAATGCACCTTCCAGACACACAGTGACAGACTGTAAGCTGCTACGGTCACTGCAATAGGTCAGTCCCACAGGGCAGCACAATGACAAAACTGACGTGGTCAGCCAGCAATATCAAAACTCAAAAATACGGGAGAAAAAAATTATTGTATAAAAACATGACGTACGCATGCTACATTTGTGAATAGCAGGTGAAAAAAAAAATCGCTTCAAGACAAATTAAAGTAAAGGCATTCTCGGTTTTCATCTCTCAAGAGAGTATAGAGAGATTAGGCGTGCCAAATAGGACAGAGCTAACAACGAACAATGGTATTGAAAAGATTTACTGTTCTCCATTCTGAACAAGGCACTACAGAGAGAGAATGGCACGACACACGAGGCAGAATTCTCCTAAAGAAGTTATCAGATTTTTGGAAATATGTCGTCAGCATCTGAGGATCCTGTAGCCTGTTCCATTTACGTTATGTCATATTTTATTAATATGTGTTCATAAAAATGTGAGCATGTTCAGATGTGCTCAAGAAAGAGTTGGAAAATGATCATGTTGGTAGAATGAGGCTTATTTCTACAAGAGTGTGTGTGCTCAAGTTGATTTGAGTGTGTGTGTGTGAAGTGTGTGTGTGTGTACGAGTGTGTACACATATTTGTATGTATGTGCTCCCGTGTGCAACTGTGTATTTGTGTGCACGCACTCACGTGCATGTGTATGTGTGTGTATATGCCTACATGAAAACAAGAGGAACATAGGCTTAAATCCCCTCTTTCCACTCATTCCTATGGTGAACCTGGCGTGAATTCCTTCCTTCCTCTCCCCTGGCACACTTGTCTTTCAGCCTTTTATTTACTCCAGTTCTGCCATCTCAACTTTTGACCAACTAGTCTCAGTCTGCCAGTTTAACTTATTTAAAACTTTCAATCTATTCTTCCCTCCTTCACATCAAAAACTGGATACCCACATGTCAAACACAACATCATTGTCCTGTGACAAGACTCGATAACCCGCACAATTTTTTTTTCCTTTCTAATTTGACGAGTTTGATAGTAAACGATCTTTTTCTTATGCTCAGTCAGAAACAGGTCTGACTTTTGACTAGGAATTCTCCTCAAACATTAGAAATAAAGCCGAAGAACCCACCAGCCACATAATAAAACAAAACAGGTTTTTTGCCACTCCTGAAAACTTTACTCCACAAAGTTTAGCCTGTCTTGTCACACGGGAGACAACATGTGAGAGGAGAATGTGTCTGCCCCCACCAACCTTTTTCCCAGCCCTCAGAGTCCCTACTCCTCAACATCTAAAAAAAGACACTGATATAATTCCCATTTGTGAATGTAGGGCTTCAGAACAGAAAAATCCTCGGCTTTGTTAGCGCGGCTGGAACAGTATATTCATAGTCACCAGTAGCAGGACTTCGCCTTATTGAAAAACCAAGAGACCGACAGATAGATACAGACGCAACATATCATGTGGAAGGAACGTTTAAACTAGTGCTTCTTTTCAGAAAAGTCACTCCTTTCCTCTTGTATTTGTTACTCCTTTCCTCTTGTATTTGTTACTCCTTTACTCTTGCACTTCCAAAGACTGCCACTCTCCCCCCAACCTTTTTATCTCATCCATTGTTTGTTCACCGTCTCTCTTTGCCTCCTATAATCTCTCTCCTCCATTGTTTGTTCACCGTCTCTCTTTGCCTCCTATAATCTCTTCTCTATTGTTTGTTCACCGTCTCTCTTTGCCTCCTATAATCTCTCTCCTCCATTGTTTGTTCACTGTCTCTCTTTGCCTCCTATAATCTCTTCTATTGTTTGTTCACTGTCTCTCTTTGCCTCCTATAATCTCTTCTATTGTTTGTTCACTGTCTCTCTTTGCCTCCTATAATCTCTCCTCCATTGTTTATTCACTGTCTCTTTTTGCCTCCTACATACTCTCTCCTCCTCCTCCTCCTCCCCCTTAAGTTTCTGGAGATCTCAAAGAAGAAAACAGAAGCAAAAGGGACATTCCAGCCCACACACTCAGCAGACAGAGGTCAAACGCTTGCGGCAATCCCAAGCAGAGGGAGAGAAGCGGTCAAGGAACAGCATCAAACATGTCGTCAGTTCAAAGAAAAGCTGCAATGCTAGCGGCTCCAAAAGAAAAATGAAAAGGATAATCAAACAGAAAATGTCTTGGAGAAGAACTAAAACGACGGAAGGACAGAATAAGTAAGTGAACCAGATCTTGGCAATAGAAAAATTTAACCAGGGCACTCCCCGGCCCCTTCCCACCAAAACCAGGCCAAAGTAACAACCTTCAGATCTTTCGGCACATGAAATGAGACTGAATAAAATTAATTCAGAAATAAGGATGAAAAAAATGAACACCACCCTAGAGGCAATCAATTTTCTAAATCATGACAAAAATCCTTTTAAACTGAGGGTGATCAAAGTCAAAGAAAAATTTCCAGCTGACCAATTTACCTTAACAAAAGAAGTGCAATAAAAAAAAAAGAACATTTTTTTAGTCTCTAATAGAGAAATTAAAATCAAGAGACATACAGATAGATTACTTATGATTTCTTTCTTCTTCTTCAAGTGCCAGATTTTGTACAGACATTGTGAGGTGATTTTGGTTTGCTACTCGATTTCTCTGTTCAGATGCTCACAGAACAACCCTATTATGCTGGTCTGTTCTAACCATTTACTTTTTAAAAAATTACAGTTGACAACCCTACACCAAATAAAGAAGGAAGACGTAAATTCTTCAACATCACAAAGAATGTTTTCAAAGTTATCTTTCCTCCAAGAATACCCTGGCAATACGACATTCAAATGATTTCCTTGCATAAGATGTTTCACTACAATCTAGGAATAATCACTGATCCAACAAATTTGGGATTAGATCCATCCCAAATCTCTCTTCTTTACTTGTACCATGGACTGAATAGCAAACAAGAATGAGTGGTTTTAGTGGTGTTAATTTAGCTGGATGATGTGATATTGCAAAAGTTAAAGATTAAAAGGCAAGATAAAACCAAAAAGAATGCATCAAATGCTATGGAGAAACTGCTAGACTTGGAATAATCTCAACAACAAATGCTTGACTAAAGTGCTACTCAATAACTTCTATATCAATGGGTGCTAAAACTTTCCATCCTGAAAATAGCACTCAAACCCACACAGGTAACCTACATTCTTTCTAGTTTCAGAATACTGTGATATAATAATAACACGATAAAAATTTAGGAAAATTTCGTGACAATACAGTCATGGCTTTTTTTTTTTTAAATAAAAATTAAGTAGCCTATACCTTAACAAAACATTGTTATGTAATTATTTTACATTGTTATGTAATTATTTTATTTAAATATTGTTCTATCATTACAACAAAAAGAGTATTTCTGATGTTTCTGCCAATATCAAATGCCGTGCGTAAAACAAAAACTTATGAAAGCTGTTGTTATTTCTTCAAACTCAAAAAGCAAAAGCATTATTCCAAGTCCTTGTCAATTCATTAAGTGAGAAATCAAGACCGATGCCAGCCCTCTTTAAAAAAAAAAAAAAAAAAAAAAATTCAACAAAAAAAAAAACGCTCAAAAGAAAGGGATTGAGTTAGTGCCTTCAGCAACTGAGCTTCCCCAGCCACGAGGCCTGGTGTGGGGAGATTAGTTCAGGCCTTCATACCCTAGGGTCATAGGTCGCTTCCCAATTTTCTTCCTGCACGCCATAACTTTCTAGAGTGGCTCTCAAGTAGTCCGTGTAGCCCTGGGAGATTGGACAAGCACATATCACATGGGGTCACATCATGGCACACACTCGCAACGCGCCACCAAAAACAATTTACACCACTTGACTGACGAGAAGAACCACAGCCTAAAGAGCCTGTACAACTGCCTCAGTCGGATGTTAAGACTGCCAAAATGGGAAACCATTATACTGACAAAAAAACCCACAAAAAACATACAAAACAAGAAGGTACAAATGAAACAAAAATATGGCAACAGGTTAAAGTTCATCTTGAATAATTCCCCAAAATGAATAATTATTAGTTCAGAACAAAAAATAAGAAAAAAAAAAATTGTTCTTCTTTCTGCTGATGTTTCTTGCCCAGGTGAAATTTTTTTGAGAGCAAGACAATTTTTCCTCAAATTCTGTTGACAGACAGAGGCAGCCATAAGGAGGTAATCAAAACCATTTTCAAAGTCTGAAATTTCATTTACAGGACGGCAAAGGCCTCTTCATAACCTTCACTATTTTTTTCTTTTTTATGACTGGACAAAGCACTGCATCGTGGTGAAAAGAGCAAGTGACAGTCAAACTGGTGCAGTGTGAGCCAGCGTTTGCAGAGTCTGCTGTGTGCTTTTGTCAGGCAGTGGTTATGCTCAGCGACAGGCACAGAAGAGGAGAGTCTCAGGCTTAGAGGAAAAGAGAAGGAAAAAAAGGAAAGTGTATATATAATGTATATTATATATATATGTATAGTTATGGAGAGCTGTATTTACTGAAAGAACCGCAATGAGCATCATGAAGAAGCAACAACTCCCATAAAAGCATCCTTATCCTGTATGGACCAAAATGAGAAGAAAAAAAAAATATGTACCATGTACGCTTGAGAAAAAAAAAAGAGAGGATATATTCAAATAAGTATATATATAGATATATATAATATATATAATACATAAATATATTATACGCATAGCATGATTAACTGCACCCAATCATCAAAAGATACGCAATCTGGAAACCCACCGACAAAAAATACCATGCTACTCCCTCAAATAACTAGGTATATGATGATACACGTAAAGCAAGCTGGACAGCAATACTACACGCATCCTTCTAGACAAGCTCTTATCTTAAAAAAAGGACATTTGCCTACCAAAAAAACCTGTTAAGTTAATAAATCTTACATTTTTCTCATTGAAAAGCATGTGTGCAACTGAAACACCTCTTTGGGTGCCACTGTTATTGAGATTTGGATATATTCCTAACCTTTTCATCATTCCATGACTTCGTCTGTTTTCTGTTTGGGTGTGTGTGAGATGGGGAAGGGGAGGGGACAGTGAGTATGTCTGTGTTTCCTTCTTGCCAAAATATGATTCATTAGCAAGGGCTACAAAATGTCCTGTTGTTCTCGAGAACAACCAAACTTCATTATGATTACATTTGTTTCGTTCTGAATAAAAACAATTCTGTTGTTCACTTTCTCCTTCAACTTTGAATGAAAATAGCATAATAATATTGTAGGTATTGTAGAGATAAAGAACCAAAACTGAAGCAATCCAAGATGAACAGCCCAATAGAAACGATTAAAGTCAAGCAAAGAGAAGAAGACGAGTGATGAACCGAGATGGGAGGAAGGTTATACCGGGTTCTGGCCTTTTGCGTAGTACACATTTTTGTGGCTACTGGTCCACATTTCATGTTCTATGTGGGCCAAGGCCAGGGGCCGCTCTAGAACGAGGACATAGTCCTGCCATTTTGCACATTTCAAGCAGCGTAGAAGGGAAACAGAGAGAGAGCGAGAAAGCTTCAACATCGCAGTTCTGCACACAAACACCACAAGGGAACCACACATCTTGATTCTTAAGAATTCTCCCAGAACCATATTTGGACTAAATAATGACTCATACTCATATTCATACAAACATCCTGAAGCTCATATCTTCATTTACACGTCAGGTTTGCACTATAAATCTTTAATGACACTTAAAGAAAAAATATACGAATTTACATGCAAGAAGAAGCACTTTCATTGAAGTGCTATAGCAGTACTCTATTCTCTTCACATATTTATACAACATTCTGAATCTCACATCTTCAGTTACGCGTAATTGCACTATAAATCTTTTACAACACGTAAAGAAAAGTTATACAAATGTTCATGCAAGAAAAATCACTTTCATGGAAGTGCCATAGCATTATTCTATTCTCATCTCTTATTTGTACAACATCCTGAATCTCACATCTTCATTATCCAATGTTAGCACTAACTGTTTCAATCTTTTCTTAGTCTTACAGAAGAGTTATACAAATCGCCACCTCGGTGCTTTCTACTCGCATCTCCATTTTTTTAAACATTGAAAATGTGACTTCTTCTTAAGCTCACTCTTTGTTATAAACTGTTATTCTCTCCTCTCATCTATTTCTAGAATAAACCTGAAGTTCACAAATACCAATTTTCAGACAAAATGGAGTACATAACTCTCTCTAAAAGAACACCCAAATTCCAGGTATGGACAAGATCCTGTAGCATGATATAAAGCTATGACTTTTGTTCATTCAGTCTTTACACATCCACGATCACCATCCACTCACTCATCCATCCAAATACCAATCCGCACATTCGGTGACAAAAGTCATGTACATATCCACAGTGAAATCAAAGTGTCCACCTTTTTGAAAAATAGATTTTGCTTCTTTCCTACAAGGACAATGGTGTAAAGGTGCCCCTGACACTATGTATTGTACTTACTCATCTTTTCTGAGAAATAAATTACATGAAAGTCACCATAAAAAATATAATCTCATAATAGTTCTGACTTACAATACGGTCGGATTCTGCTCATATGGAATCTCAGAAGAGACTAAAACCAAAAAAAAAAATTCATAAAGCGTCATCCCCATTCCCTTGCAGGTTCCATTTCTGTGAATACTTTGTAACTTTCGGTGAATACTTTGTAACCTTCTGTGAATACTTTGTAACCTTCTGTGAATACTGTGTAACCTTCTGTAACCTTCTGTGAATACGTTGTAACCTTCTGTGAATATTTTGTAACCTTCTGTGAATACTTTGTAACTTCAGTAAATACTTTGTAACTTTATAACTTTTGTGAATGCTTTATAACTTTTGTGAATGCTTTGTAACCTTCTGTGAATACTTTGTAACTTCAGTAAATACTTTGTAACCGTCTGAAACTACAGAGAATGCTGGTAGCATCAGTCCCTATGTTAATGCAGGGTTAGATATAATGCAAAGCATCAATGGACTTAATTTTTCGGAATGTGGAAAGAAATATAACAAGGAATCAATTTGTTTACAGTTCTACAGTGTCGGCAACACTATTTTCTTGGAACTCTTCAGTTCAAACATTGCAGAAGATTAACATTAAATTCACAAGTGACAAACATGTCCAATTTTTAGTTTTAGTAAGAGTTTTACGGCACTTGCAACACTATAAAGTCATATAAGTGCCAAAGATTAGAGGTGTTACAAGAGAGTAACAAACACAAAAAAAAGGAGGGGAGATAAAGACGATAGATGTTTGATAGGAAAGAAGAACAAGCAAACCACACCAGAACATCCACGAACAACCCACACAAACATATCCAAATACTTGAAGTCACAATAACATGATGGCATCGTGTCAGCTAGAACACAGCTTTCCTCTGTTCAGACCCTCACTGAATCTTATCCAGACGATATTTTATGGACCCCGAACATTGCAATAAAATGCCGCTTTGATGTACACATCATTGGCCAATACAATGATTGCGACCAGAGAAGCTATGAACCAGTGACAAGTCTAATTTAATTTTTGTTGGAGTTTTATGGCATTTGCAAAACAAATAAGATTAGATGTTTTACTGGAGAGTAACATACGACGGAAAGAAGGAGGAGAGATAAGGATGATAGATGCATGATAGAAAGAAGTAGCGAACCAGACCAGAGTGTCCACCTAACGCCCACAGTCAGAGAGCCGAGAGGCAGTTGTCACAAAGTCAGCTTCATGACAGCCATAGTGGCCAGGAGCAGATAAGAATAATAGAAACAGTAACAGAAGCATTAACAGAAACACAGAACAAAGGTACAAGTTACAAGCTGCATCGCTGCACCCACCAACCACCCACTGGATAATAATATGTTAAAAGCTTACTGGGAAAGCACAACAACGACTGCTGGCATTATACAGGTAAAGAAAGATGAAAAAGAAGAGGTTTAGTTTTAGTAAGAGTTTTACAGCACTTGCAACACAAAATAAGGTCATACAAGTGCAGAAGAATAGATGTGTTACAAGAGATTAACAAACACAAAAAAGGAGGAGAGATCAGGACGATAGATGTTTGGTAGGAAAGAAGGAGCGAGCAAACCATACCAGAGCACCCGCCAACCACCCACGAAAAAGAACAAATGAAACAGACAAAAAGATAGACTCATGAGTTGACATAAATACCACAGAGGGTCATCAACCCAGTTTAGTTTTAGTTTTAGTTAGAGTTGAACAGCACTTGAAACACAAAGAGGTCAAAAGTGTCAAAGATTACAGGTTTTATATGAGAATAACACACACAAAAAAAGGAGAGATCAGGACGATAGGTGAGATGTTTGACTTGAAAGAAGGAGCGAGCCACACCAGAGCACCCACCAACCACCCACCAACAAGTTATATGATACTCATTTCTGAAACAAGGTACGATCATGAAATTTGAGTTCACACATGACGCTGCGCTGAAAATAAGAATCATCATCATTAAACATTAGCATCACCTATAACTATTTATATTTACAGCTGTTTAATCAAATCAAAACCACGACAAAATGTGTTTTTAAAAATTAATCGTGCAAGGGATCTCGGAGTACGAACTTTTCAAACATCGACTACATGAGAGCTGAACTAAAATACTTGATTTATATTTACTGGGTTCACAGAGTGAATAAGTTTGAAATAGGACAGTTGGATGGAGGAAAATATGCATAAAATGGACTATCTAGCATTTTCCAATGATTATTAATTAAAAACACATAAAGCAACAGATTTCTGTGATCTTGCTTGCGACAATTATTCGACAACTCTGTCATCTTCTCAGTTTAAGAAAAAAATAAAACAACCCCATTAATGAATAAACCAAAAAACCCAGACCCATCTGTTCCTAATATGAGCGGAAAAAAATCAATTGCTGCATCCCATCAGTCAAGGAATCTATAATAATTGTGTTCATCCTTACAACACAAGAAATATCATAGTGCAACTTTTTCATCAACTCAAAAACGAGGGACGAAGCAAGAGCCTGCGTGGTCAGATTCAACCGACATTAGGGGTAAGTTTCCATTTCTTCGTTCCCCCCCCCCCCCCCCCCACATCTCATATTGAGTCCACTGAACGTTCTCCAACGCACACAGCAACAAAATATAACCATTACTGCTGTTGTTCCCACAGCACAAAGAGTCCTTCCCCTTTCTCGTGATCACATACCCCTTCCCCCCCCCCCCCACACACACACTCTTTTCTAACCACTGATGTTCATCTACCCCTCCCCCCCCCACAACAACCCACCCACCCCCTGTTTTAACCACAAACAAAGTCATCACACAAACGTCTGTAGTACACAGACGTCCAGAGTACACACAGCACACACAACACACAGAGAACACATAGTACACACACAGAGCACACAGAGCACACATAGTACACACATAGAGCACACATAGAGAGATGTTACCTGGACTCTGGCTCGGATGGCTCCCATGGCAGGAATCTGAGAGAAGTAACCTGGCCGAGAGGACAACACAGGGAAAAGTACAGTCACACCTGCTCCAACAGCCACCTGTTGGCTCTAAAAGCCAATTTACCACTTTGCCGCCTCATCTCGCCTGTTTACCACCCAGTTTCTTTGGATATTCCCCAAAATATGATGGCAAAGTGTTAAATGCAATTATTATTAAATATTAATTATTATTATCATTATTATTAATATAATTATTACATATTATTATTATTATTATTATTAATATCATTATTATTATTATCACTTAGATTATCTGTAACATACTAAAGATCACAAAGAAATAAAAGATTGGATTTTAGTCTGCGGAAGAGATGGTACCAAAACCACAGCACTCATATCATTTCCTCACCTCTGTTTGCACAGGCCATCCACCTGACCGCTGTGATTGGGTTTGGGGTGGGTCCCACAGCGTAGGTAAACACACGGACCTGGTGGGGAGACCATAAATGAGCACACTCAGAGAAGCAATAAAGAAAATATTCAACACATCACAGATGACTTTGTTCGGATAAAACTTATAGAACAGCAAGGTATGAACTAGAATATAGAAAACAATAGCCGAATTCAAGTTGAAGAACAAAAACTGAATAGTAATACGTATGCCAGAGTGTTTTGGTTTAGTTTTAGTAAGGTTTTACGGCGCTCGCAACTGCATAAGGTCATATGAGTGCTAAGGAGTGGATGTCAACAGAGAAGTCCATACACGGAATCAAGCTTATTCCTCTCACCTCTCTAGCTTCAACAGGACAAGGTCTGCTTAGACTATCAAGGCACCCCGGTAATAGCAGGTCACAAGAGTGTGACAAACAAAAGAAGTAGAGGAAAATGACGATAGTAAGGATTAGGAAAGAAAAAGCAGCAGTTCCCTGTTGTAGATCAGGCACAGTTGTGAGCATGACATTGATGAATCAGCCCATTTACAATTCTACTGAGCACAAGAACATGTTTATGTTCCCACTTTGAGAATGGCTTCTATGATGACAAACATTTTACTATTAGGTTTCAGTTTTAGTTGTTGCTTTACAAATCAGGGCTGCCAATATTCCCAACTTCCAAACATCTCGCCGATCGGCGATGTTTATCACCCAGTTTCTTTGGAATTTTCCCCAAAATGCCTTGGTCTTTGATGGCAAAAGGTTTTTACTATATGAGCCTTGTGATCGGCAAAGTGTCAAGGCAAGGGGGACAACTCACTCACCGTTTTGTTGTTATTGTCCCAGTTGTACTTCTTGAACACGTCCCTGGCGTTGTCGGTGCCTCCGTCGGTCAACAACATGATCACCTTGTTGCAGTTGGCGCCGATGTTGTTCTCGTCGTTCGTCTCATTCTGGCTGAACTGTCAACCACAAACGTTGTCTTTGTTCAGTCTTGTATTAGTTTTAATAAAGACTTTTAGTTTTAGTAGAGGTTTTACGGCGCTCGCAACTGCATAAAGTCATATGAGCGCCAGAAGATTAGAGGTGTTACAAGAGAGCAACAAACAAAAAAAAGAAGAAGGGGAGATAAGGACGATAGATGTTTGATAGGAAAGAAGAAGCAAACCACACCAGAGCACCCGCCAACCACCCACTTCAATAAAGAGCTTCAAGGCACTTGCTACACTGTTAGGTAATACTAGTGCCTAAGATTAGAGGTTTTTTTGTTTGTTTTTGTAAAGTGTTTTACGGCGCTCGCAACTGCATAAGGTCATATGAGCGCGCGGGACACACCTAATATTTTCAGTTGGTAGGAAATTTTGAATTTTGCCCGGGTGGCGGCCGAAGCCTACTCTTATCGATTTTAGACCACCAAGGGATCTTTAACGTGCGCAACTTGCACACGGGCCCTCCGAGATTTTTCGCCCTTGTCCGAGAAGGCTAGGTGTAGATCTTTCCTACCAGAAGATCAGGGGTGTGGCAGAAAGACAGCAGTAAGGAGGAGCCAAGGAGTAGCAGTAGAAAGGCTGCAGAAAGAGTCAGGAGCCCAGAGGAGGGGGCAAAGGAGGTGAGGGGGTGGGGGCAGAAAGTGGAAATGAAAGCAGACAACAGAACATTGTTAGAGAGCAGGAAAGGAGGTGAAAGGAGACAATTTTAGAGAAGAAAATTTTTCAGTCGTTACCCGGATTCGAACCCGGGACCTTTGATTGAGAGGCCAACACCTTAACCTCTAGGCCATTAGAGCCCCCTAGAAGAGGTTTTACTAAAGACTAACAGACAAAAAAAAGAAGAAAGGGGAGTTTAGTTTCAGTAAAAGTTTTACGGCACTTGCAACACGATAAGGTTGTCATATAAGTGCCGAAGATTAGAGGTGTTACAAGAGAGTAACAAACACAAAAAAGAAGGAGGGGAGATAAAAGCAATAGATGTTTGATAGGAAAGAAGAAGCAAACCACACCAGAGCACCCACCAACCACCTATGTATTAGTTTCAATAAGAGCTTTTTCAATAAGAGCTTATAAGCACTAGCAACACAAATAGGCGATACCAGTGCCTAAGATTAGAGGTTTTACTAGAGAGTAACAGGAAGAAAGGGGAGATAAGGATAATAAATGTGTGATAGGAAATACGGGGTGCCCATTACGGATGGGATCGTTGGGTCCGGCCGATCGCCAGATTCGGTCGCCTAAAAAAACAAATAACGCGTTTGTTTTCAGTTTCAGGCGACCGAGTCGGGTGATATGCCCAATCCAGCCGTAATGGGCGGGCACCCCGTGTAAGGGGAAAACCATTACAGAGCATAAACCGTTTTTTCCCCTTCCAGACGAGCCCACGATACTGACAGAAACACCATTACTCTTACATGTAGCAACCAGCTTCACTGACCTCAATGAACTTTTCAAAGGCAAATTTGATAGCTTCGCTGAAGTCTGCTTGTCCGAGCGCTTTGAGACGGTCGACGTCTCTTTCCAGTTGCTGCGAAGACAGAAGCAGTTTAAAAATCAAATATGATCCATGGATAAGCAATCAAAAAGTTGCACTTTCAGTGCAAACATGATTTAATAAGTAAAGCTGCTCTTTTTCAAATGAAAACTAGCGAAGGCAATTTAATTTCAAACATTAGTGATCATTAAAGTTAAGGAGTTTGGGCATCTCTAAAGAAGTCAGGGATTCGAACACCTTTCAGCCGGCCTGAAAAGTTTCAGGACATCTTGTCTATCTTCGCTTTCTGGGTAGATTGTTCTTTTACAGGGAGAAAAATATCCCTAGGTGACAGAATAACATGCTCCCTTACAACTGGTGAAATACAGACGGTGAAATCAAGCACAACAGAACAACCAACAACCAAATGTATACTACGAGTATAAAGAACAATCCACCCAAAGAAGTTTTCTTTATATTTTTGGTAAGTGTTTTACGGTGCTCGCAACTGCATAAGGTCATATATGAGCGTGTGGGACACATTAAAATTTTTCAGAACCCAAAAAGTGACTCTAAACAAGATTGATTGAAATTTCAGCGACACATCCTTTTAAAAATTGAAAGCCTTCCAATTTCCATCTTGTGACTATGCCCGTTTTTCCTGTGAACCCCTCATTCCAGATGAAGTCGTACAAGGACAACAACCACGGAAAGATAGCAACTGAAAGAAAAAAACCCACACAACTAAAACACATCTCCTGTCAATCTAGAAAAAAAGGCTGTGTTACCAGCTACAAAGTAAAAGAAAGATACTCAGTGAACGAGGCATTCCGTAAATTTATATAATGCACTGAGTACAATTTAAATTTAGTTTTAGTAAAAGTTTTACGACACTTGCCCCACAATAAGGTCATACAAGTGCCGAAGATTAGAGGTGTCACATGAGAGTAACAAACACCAAAAAAAAAGGAGGGGAGATAAAGACCATAGATGTTTCATAGGAAAAAAGAAGCAAACCACCCCAGAGCACCCACCAACCACCAACGAAATTTAACTTTACCTTCTTGTTTCTGTAGTTAGCTTGCACAAAGGCCGTATGGTTCAAGCATTTGCTGACAAATGTCGCTTTTTCTGCAAACTGTGGAATTACAAAATTAAAATGCATCTTGAACGTAAGAAAAATTTCTTCTTCCATTTTTGATGTTCAAATTCTGGAGGGTCACAAAAAACAATGAAGAGGAAAGAATGCAAGAAAATTCCTTCACTACCTGCCATGTGAGATGTGCTGGGTCTCTCCCCTCTCACATTTTTATGCGCATTTTAAAAAAAAGAGCTAGACTTGATTATTTAAGTCATTCATTACCATAGACACGCATCTTAAGTTGAGGAAGGAAAAACCATCAACCCTGAAAGCTGCAAGTTTTAGTTCAGTAAAAGTTTCACGGAACTTCCATGACAAACAGGTCATGTAAGTGCTGAAGACAAGAGGTGTTACAAGAGATTAGCATACAAAGAAATGGAGGAGAGATAAGGAAGACAGACGTTTGATAGGACAGAAGGAGGAGAGATAAGGAAGACAGATGTTTGATAGGACAGAAGGAGGAGAGATAAGGAAGACAGACGTTTGATAGGACAGAAGGAGGAGAGATAAGGAAGACAGACGTTTGATAGGACAGAAGGAGAGATAAGGAAGACAGACGTTTGATAGGACAGAAGGAGGAGAGATAAGGAAGACAGACGTTTGATAAGACAGAAAGAGGAGAGATAAGGAAGACAGACGTTTGATAGGACAGAAGGAGGAGAGATAAGGAAGACAGACGTTTGACAGGACAGAAGGAGCACCAGAACAGCCACAAACCACCCAAATGCATATATGTGTAAGTCATGACTTCACCATCTAATTACACGATGAACAGACACTTTATCATCTTCCGAGCTTTCAACAGAAGCACATCAACATAATTGTGGCCATTTAGCGCAGGAAAAGTATGAAGCAATGGACAAAAATGACAAATCTAAAAAAATAAAAAGGGAGGACCTACCAGCACTGCCCTTCCCTCCACACAAAAATAATCCAAACCTTCCAAGTATAGTACAGTATAGGGTTTTACGGCGCTCGCAACTGTGAAACACAAGTTGGTAGCATTCGCAACAGTTCACTGCACGGTTGGTCGACAATTAGACTTTAAAATGCTAAAATACTAAAATTCGGTGTAAATATATTGACGATTTAAAACAACTTGTATAAATAACAAAAACAATTTTTTAACAATATTGTTTCACTTTACAAGTTGCCATAAAGGCCAATGGCCTTCATAAAATTCAAAATTCTGTTGGGACCAACGACGGAAAAAATGTCTTGCATGCAATTTCTTGCATTTATAATATTTCCTTCAGATCTCTCCAAAGTCTAGACAAGTGGTCCGAGTAAACAAAGTTTCCAAAGACAACTACTTACTGAACAAAGTCTCCAAAGACAACTACTTACTGAACAAAGTTTCCAAAGACAACTACTTACTGAAACAATATTGACAAAATCGTTCTCCCCTAGCGTATCCAGAATGGACTTGACCGCGTTCTGCATCAGCTGCAGCGACTGGCCGTGTGTGCTGCCACTCCTGCCAACAGCAAAGTTCACAATCAGTTAATTCACACATCTCAAAGTTCACAATCAGTTAACTCACACATCTCAAAGTTCACAACAATCAGCGCCAAGGGGTGGATGTCAACAGAGAAGTCCTTACAGGAAATCATGCTCACGCTGCTCACCTCTCCAGTTTCAACAGCATAAAGTCTGCTTCGACTATCAAGGCACCCCAGAAATAGCGGGTCACAAGAGTGTGACAAACATACAAAAGAAGTAGAGGAAAAATGACGATAGTAAGGATTAAGATAGAAAAAGCAGCAGTTCCCTGTTGCAGTTCAGGCAGTTATGATCATGACATTGAAGAATCAGCCCATCTGAATTCTACTGTGCATAAGAACATGTTAATGTCCCCCCTTTGAGAATGGCCTAAAGACACTTCAGTCAGTAGAGCTACCCTGGGGGGTGTGAGACTGTTTAACTCACACATTTCAAAGTTCACAACAATCAGTCACAACATATCAACCACTGAGTGGAGATCAGACTGTTCAACTCTATATCTCCGAGAGGGCAAACCCACTACCGTATTAAATCTAAAAATGACAAAAAAGCCACTAAATGGGTCAATAAATCAAAACAAGTGAACTTAAATCAAAACATGATGAAATCCCGATAAAAAGAGACCTGTTTTGGGCAATTGCCAAAAAATAATTTAAATTCAAAATGGTAAAGGAATGTGCCCGACCGCAAGCGGCTTGCCGGAGATAAAAGAGTTAAGGGGCAGACAACTACTGGGCTAGTCCCGGCTTGTCGGAGATAAAAGAGTTAAGGGGCAGACAACTACTGGGCTAGTCCCGGCTTGTCGGAGATAAAAGAGTTAAGGGGCAGACAACTACTGGGCTAGTCCTGCAAACATTACTGTCCATTAGGTTTCACCAAACAGAAACTACTCATTTATTCATCTGGTAGACATGTTGGACATTGAAAGCTGCTCAGCCTTTAGCATTTGAAAGCTCCTTACCTCTGTTACAGTGAGAACAAAAAGTGATTAAATTTTAGTTTTAGTAAAAGTTTTACAGCACTTGCACCACAAACAGATCATTAAGGTGCCAAAGATTAGAAAGAAACATACCAAAAAAAAAGAAAGAAAAAGAGCTAAGGATGATAGATTTTTACAAGAAAGATGGAGCAAACCTTACCACAGCACCCAGCAACTACCCACTAAACAATCTTTAGAACGTAAATGGTCGCTTTTAAGCACAAGGGGACTATCCCGAAAAATGCTGTTTTGAGAAAATCGATGGTAAAATTTTTGGATCCTTATTCAATTTCTTTAAAAGACAAGGAGAGTTTTCTCTATAACCAAAACAAATATACACACCAATGAAACCAAACTTCTCCTAAAGGTAGGGCAATGCCCACTTTTGGTGTTGGTCAAGATTTCTCGAAAACCCCCGAAATCTGGGTTAGCCCGCTTGTCTTTAAAAGCAACCAAGTCATTTACAGATTGGTGCACAAACAACGTACGTGTCAATCAGGATCATCATGTCCTTGGGAGAGCTGGAGCCCTGCGTGTACCTGTCGAGTGAAGTGAGAGCACCGGTGAAAAATAGGTCATGTCAGCAACAGAACTCTGGAGTCAGGTGAATACTAACAAAGTTGTAACTTGGATGAATTGTACATTACAGGTTGCACTAAAAAAAAATTAATTCCATCTCTTTGGACAGTAAACATCCCTTGTTCTCTCAAATAAAAACATCAGTCAGAAGTAAAAGACCTGGGCTTCTGATCTGTAACAAAGAAAGATACAGAAAGTCATTTTTACCATCATCCATGATCTGGACAATAAAGATGTATCTTATCTTATCTTATCTTCTCTTTAAGAAAAATATAGAGGTCTCATCATAGAACATATTACACTTTATCATCAGCACAATTTCACCCTGTCATGAAGCACTAGAAATTTAAGAAGTCTCATCAGCAGCTTGAAGTGTGTGTCAAGACCACTAGTTGTAAAGGCTGATGATGATGATGATGATGATGATGATGATGATGATGATGATGATGATGATGACGATGATGATGATGACGATGATGACGATGATGATGATGATGATGAAGATGATGATGAAGATGATGATGATGATGATGATGATGATGATGATGAAGATGATGATGAAGATGATGAAGATGATGATTTTTTTTTGTTTCCTTAAAGGGCCTGGTGGACTCCACGAAGAAATCTTTGAGCGAGAGCGAGAGCGAGGCTCTTTTTCCGCTCCATTGTCAATATACTTAGAGCCTTATACTAGATGAAGATAACGATGATGATGATGATAAAATACAAATGATAGTAGTGATAATGATGCTGAACTGAAGAATAACTAACGGCTCTTTGCCTTCTCAACTTTCGAAGTCAATTACTTACCAAGATTGTCTCCTCACATCGTAAAGATCCACTCCATTTCCAGGCCACTGGGTCGCTGCGAGAAATTAGACAGATAAAGGAACTTATCAGCATTTCTTTACAATCAAATAGAAACAGGAAGAAAACTTTCATTCTCCGCTGACCTATTTGTTTTCCTCGACCACACGAAATCAGGATTACTTCCAACAGAGTTGTACGCCTAATTTCAAGCCAACTAAATAAGACAAATTTGATTTACCCATTTGAAAACACTTATTACACATAATATGCTATTTAATAATCAGTAAAAAGTTTCAGATAATAAAAAAAAATAAACCCAAGAATTCATAACCATCTATTCGAGCTTCAGATTAATTTTCTATTCCATTTTACCAGTAAAATAAAATAAAAGTGACCAGTCTAAAAAAGGGAACAATTCCAAACCAATCACTCATAACTTGTGTATACAACAGTCAGTGAAAAAAAGTTTCAAAGAGATCATAAGCAGCTACAGCAACTACATTTTCAGAAACTTACATATCGAGGGCTGCCAAGTAAACTATGGTAAGTCGCGTTTTTTCAAATTTTACAGGAGAGACAAAAAACGGATTTTCTTGAAGCGTTTTGAGTGGATAAACTTCATTTTCATTAGGGAGCCTAATGTCTGTCATGGCATTGTGTAATTACGACATTTAGAAATCAAGCCATTTTATTCCCCTCTTTTTTTTTCCAAGCACAAGCAAAAAAATATTTTCTCTACTGAATACACGAACGACTGAACAAACCAGGATATGTCCTCATGAAGCCTGTCTGGGAACCAAAGTACTGCCACTGGATCTCCGGATCAGCCTTGTAGTTCAGCTCAAACTGTTTCTCCAGGGCCGCAGACCAGTTCAAGCCGTTCAATATATCAATATCTGCAGCAGATATACACAAACATTGTTCAAGCCGTTCAATATGTCAATACTTGTAGTAGATATACACAAACATTTTTAAGTTTAGTTTTAGTAGAGTCTTTACAGCACTCGCACCTGCATAAGATCATATGAGCCACAAGAACATGTTAATGTCCCCCTTTGGGAATGGCCTAAAAACACTTCAGTCAGTAGCACTGCTCCGAGGGGTACAAACATATTTAGCAGTGGAATATAACAGAGGAATGTTCAAGCCATTCAATATGTCAAGTCAATATGTGCGATAAGAAGTAAATATTTTGAGCAGTTATGATTGACGGTGGAACATTCAATCCGTTCTATATGATATATGTCATTATCTGCAATAAAAACACAACTATTTGGAGGGTTCAAGAATGACAGAGGAATGCTCCAGTGGTTCCAACATGTAAATATCTGTACAAAAAATGCTCCAGTGGTTCCAACATGTAAATATCTGTACAAAAAATGTTCCAGTGGTTCCAACATGTAAATATCTGTACAAAAAATGCTCCAGTGGTTCCAACATGTAAATATCTGTACAAAAAATGCTCCAGTGGTTCCAACATGTAAATATCTGTACAAAAAATGCTCCGGTCATTCAATATGTAAACATCACCAATAAAATGCTCCAGTCATTCAATACATAAATATCAGTAATAAAATGCTCCAGTTATTCAATACATAAATATCAGTAATAAAATGCTCCAGTTATTCAATACATAAATATCAGTAATAAAATGCTCCAGTTATTCAATACATAAATATCAGTAATAAAATGCTCCAGTTATTCAATACATAAATATCAGTAATAAAATGCTCCAGTTATTCAATACATAAATATCAGTACTAAAATGCTCCAGTTATTCAATACATAAATATCAGTAATAAAATGCTCCAGTTATTCAATACATAAATATCAGTAATAAAATGCTCCAATTATTCAATACATAAATATCAGTAATAAAATGCTCCAGTTATTCAATACATAAATATCAGTACTAAAATGCCTCAGTCACTATATATGCAAACACCAGCAATAAAAAGCAAACATTCTTAGTGATCATTTATTATTACAGCAAAGTTCCGCTCATTCAAAGCTCAAAAACCACTTCTAAGGCAATTGTATACAACAAAAATAACATCAAGAATTTAACTTACTTCCGTCATATATTTCCACAGGTATGTGCACACTTGAAGTGTTCAAGTTAACGCCTTTTCCAAAACGTTCATCATACGTCAGTTCCAGCCCGTTGCTTAGAATTTCTTTAGCGTTCACATAATGAACATTATCTTTCTGTAAAATATAGCAACAGAAATACAAAAAATCAATTGTAAATTCTACTTCAGATATAATAATTTCGAATCCATCATTACATCGCAGCAAAAGGCAGAACTAAACAGCAATTGAATACCCCATCTCCTAAAATGGCTTGCTGAATAGAACATACATATAGCCTCCCACAGCTGAGGTAAAGTGACCGTCACTGAAGTTATGAGTGCTCCTCCCAATAAGCTTCAGTACATAGTTACTTGATTTATATAATGAATGTTTAACAATCTCAAACTAATATTTTACATTAATTGAAAATCATGCTCTTAACGTTACAGGTTATATTCAGGAAGACTAATGTCTCCTTGACTTTTCCCATTAAATGCATAATCTGTAGGCCTAGGTCTAGTTACTTCTTTTGGAATGAAATGGTTAAATTTCTTTAAAGACAAAGAGGCAGAATGCAAGAATATGTGTCGATTGCACTTGTGCACGGGCCTGTCTGAGGAGAAAGATCAGCCTGAACACAGAATTAGTCCATTGCATCTTATAGATTTTTGTAATGCAAAACCTACACAACAAAGCACCGATAACGTACACAGCATTGAAAAAGAATACAATACAAGCCTTACCACCAGGTTTTTGTTCCACTCATAATTAGCTGCCACTTCTTCAGCTTTCTCAACAGACAGCTGAAAAAGTAAAAATTTGTCATCATCATTATTAAGTAACAAAAAGAACAGATTGGTTTCCACCTCACACATGTTTATAGAAGTGATAAAAAAACTTGAAACATTTTAGAATACCCTTTGATTGTTGTTGTTGTTGTTAGCGATCCAGTAGCATCTGAGCGTTAACTCTTCTGCATGATGCTATTCGGTAATAGCTGCATGTCTGTTCTAATTGTAGTCTTGAGGATTAGAGGCAATTAGATGTGTGGGGTAGCTTGGGAAGAAAACATAAATCAGTTAGTTTTCTACAGAAGAACAGATGATGTTCCACTGTCTCTGAGGGGTAGTCACATAGTGGGCAGGCAGCAGACTGCTTTACTCCAATTTGGTTGAGATGTTGGTTGAGGGGTACATGTTGTGTTCTAATTTGGAAGATTATGGATTGATCTCCCCTCCTCAACTCATTGATTGGATCTTTGACCAGTGGTTTATTCATGTGGCCATACATCATCCTTCATACCCTTTGATATATATGCAAAATTCAACTAATCTAATTAGTCTGAAAATAAAGTATTACATTGGCAATACATTTTTAAAACAGCACAAATTCATCTCAATCTTTATTAGAATAAAACTTTTATCATAATAAAAGCCTTTGAAACCTTCAGTAAACAAAGTCACAAAGACAATATTCTTTTCTCATGTGGAACCAAAACTGAAGAATTAACCTTAGGTAAGAGTATTAAGTTTACTGTACACTAATTCTACCTTTCATTTTCTAAAACCCAAACGTGACAATTTAAGAGGGGAATCAAACAGCTTAACAAACTACCATTCAAGCCCCAAATTTCAGTAGCATAAATTTTACATTGACGATAACTGTCACAAACTGTCCAAGTACAAATTAGATCAAGTTCTTTTTTTGATAAAGAAGATCGCTTCGAAAGCCTCTTGCATCATATTGCGAGTTAATAGAGCGAAAATTACAAAATACATCACGGGCACAAAATGCATTTAATATATTCATTTCCCCGCATACTCATAACTCACAAACTATTTTCCTTGAAAGTCGTAATTTCCGACTAACATGGTTTGCGACTGTTACCATCAATATGTGTCTGTACTTTGTCCGATTTGAGGCCTCCAAGCAAATAGTTAAGCTTTTCATAATGATTTAATTTCCATGGCAATACCAAAAAAACCCCAAAAAACTCGTAATTTTTACAACAAATTAGACAAAATGCAAAGGAAAAGAAATACACCTTGGGGCAATTTCAATGTTATAACTTTCTATTCATGCCTGAACAGGCTGAGGGTGTGTCGATCATACCTTCAAAGCATCCATTTTTTTCTTCAACATTTGGGCAAGGCTGTCTGCCATCGTCTGAACCATTTCTTCTTCGTTAACTTTCTCATACTGCATGCGAATGCCTGGGTCTGGATTCGCGTCCGTGCTTTTTTCTTTGTAAGTCTGAAAAAGCAAATTAATTGAAGAACAAAAAACATTCAGACTTCCACACCTAAGTTTTTTTCCCAAGTAAATCAGAAATACAAACAATTGAAACAATTTAGCACCAACAACCTTCTTTATAAATCAACAAATATTTCACTATCATTCTTTCATTATAGAAATATGAGTCATGACAAACATATTAAAATTATTTTATTTTTTAAAAACAAAAAACAAGAAAACGAACAGCCCTATTATTCTTTAAAAAAGCAAAACCTATTCCTTTTTTTCCTTAAATTGTGGGGTTTTTTCACTCCATGTCCGAACAGTTCTCTAAGCAACATCAGAGCTACAGAAAAGCAGTGACTGTCACTTCATGACACTGAATCAAAGGATGGCAAGTAAGTTTTAAGTAAAGCAGTAAGCATTAATCATTATCTCGCTGAATTAAACACAATCACCAGCATCATTCCACAAGAGCTAAAGTCATTTGGGGTTTTTTTGCGTGCTTTTAGTAGTTTTGAGAGAACAATTTTATTAAAGAAAAAGAGATCTTCCTAATCAGAACAATGACGGCACTTAAATGATTTTTCAGTCAAAAACTAAGAAAGAAATAAAGAAACAAAAAACGAAACTATAAAGATGCCCCCTGGTGTCTTTATTACAAAAACAGTTCTATCTGGAAACCCGCAGAAACTGAATGGGCAATTGTAACGCAGCTATAACAAGAAATTTTCGGAAGGACTTCCATAACGAGCGACCACCCCATCAAACACAATAAAGAAGAGGCCTAGACCTACCCCTACCCCTACCCCTACCCTTACCCCTACCCCTACCCCTACCCCTAACCCTAACCTTACCCCTACCCCAAGCCCTCAATTCTGCTCTGTCTCATAGTGGTCGCTCGTTACAGAAGTCCTCCCAAATTTTCTTATTGCGAAACTTACAGCTCTCACAACATCCACTAAATAGTTGAAATTCCACAGCTTGTCGTCAACTTCTTTGGCCCAGTCCTCCACACTGAAACAGACACAAGCAGGTATTTATCATAAATATAGTCATATATACATTTTTATGCAACCTACAAATATCGGCTCCAAAATCAGAACATGGGACCAAAAAAAAAGTTAAGAAGAAACTGAAAAAAACCCATTAAAAAGAAATATGTATTCAATTAGAATATAATGAAGAGATACACAACTACTTGTAAGTTGAAAGATTCTCCTAAAAACTACATGTCTGTCAATACTGTCAACATGCACAATGTTGAATGAGTATCTGCCTTCAGTTGATTTTTGTAAGCTTTTCAGTTTTGATTCTTTTATTTAATTTGGAAGGCATACAAAAAAAAACACCAAACCTTCACGATTATTATTTCTTTCTCAGTTATTGTAGCCTAATGTGCAAGAGTGTGTGAGCTAGAAAAAGATCTTTCATTTTGCACGAATAAAAAATTTCTGCATTAATTCCTTCAATCTTTCTCATTTAAAAAAAAAAAAAACAACAGTCAGCCAAGCTAATGTAAGCTTACCTTTCAGAAATTCTTTCCACAAAAATTGATAATAGAGATAAAACTTAAGCCAGTATAGATCTAGAATCTAGTTACACTGATATTTACCAGTTGTCTGAGAAAAAAAACAACTTTAGAAGTTGGTCGTCCTACCAGTAGGGCCTAACATTATAAAATCTAAAACAATAAATAACTTAGATCAGTGCATAGACCAACTAATTTATAAGCCACTCTGTAACAACCAGAAATAAAACCAAATTTGGAACGATGGATCCATTTCTTGGGTCTAGAGAATCATGAGAAAACATTTACAAGATAATAAAACCCACGATATTTACTCCCGAATAAAATGCATTCCATTTTAACTGTCAATATAATTGAAAAATAATAATATCAGATGTGACACGATTCATGCTTACGCATAAATCATTGCTCCGCTACCAAACCCTACTAAGGATAAAACATTATTCCAAACTCTATGTTGTGCGTTTTCATGAAGAGATACACACTAGAGAAACGTACTCCTCATCACCCAGTAGATCTATTTTATTTTATTCTTTTACTTTAGCTAGAGTACGACAGTCGGTGCAAACCAAACGCCCGCGAGTTGGGCGATGCGCGTTTACTTTTATCAACAAAAGAATGGTAAGTTGCGCGCTCACTCTTTCAGATCTGGGGTTTCTTTTCCTCCTGAAAATTGCAAGAAACACAGAAAAATGACGAGTATACTTGACGGCGACATCACTCCACTCGTTCTGATCGCCGCCATATTAGTGCATTCTCTGAGCCTCGGTCTGATAGTGAGCACAGCACCTGCGGGTGGCTCTCTGAATGTGAGCACCGATTCCTTTACTCACAACAGGCGCAGCAGCTGGCGTGGGGCTCTGTCAAGGTTGAATAAATACGTTCACCGTGGAAAAAACCCTCTTTTTAAAAAGAGGCTGTTATCAGGAGTTACACAAAATGTTGACGTATATAAGAATTATGTTTTGATGTCAACATAATATTCAAAAGGTTGATTGTTGAAATGACAATGAAATATAAAACGAAATTGCAAGTCTGGGTGCGCAAACAGTCTTGCTTTGTAGTGTTTACAGTACAGTACATATGTATTGTGAAACTCTTCTCCTTTAAGAAATACAAGTTGGTCACAAGTGTAGAGGAAGCAACAGGTGGGCGTTAACGTTGCGAAGTAGAGGTTAGTGAGAGAAGTGAGAGGTCCATGGTAAAAGTACCAAACAGCTCTCTTTCCTTGGTATTACAGAAAACACCTTTTTTCATGGGATCATCAGCTATCTTTACAGGACAGCAGTGGTGAATCAACCCGCACCAGTTTGGTGTCATCAGCCGAATGAGACATCCAGCGAGTGACATAGGCCTAATAAAGGAAATTAATTTGTAGGGT